>NC_037668.1:185783912-185966352 GCF_003255815.1 Theropithecus gelada
GTGTTCATTGATCCCCACAACGCAGTGAGAGGGGCAAAGATGGGGTATTCCCCATGGGAATACTGGGGCTCAAGAGAAGTGAATCGATTTGACAGAGCTGCACTGGAAACCAGGTCTCTGATCGCCGGTGGAGTACTCTTCCCTTCCCCCCTCCGCAGAAGACCTTCCACATTTGGGAACTCAGTAACTGAAAACAGTTGTGATTCTTTGCAAACAACCTGAGGATTCACAACATGCAGTAATTTGCGATTTTGCTGATGCACGAATTTGAATATAGCGCATGCTGCAAAGCTTGTGTGCAGGGGACAGAATGAAGTGAGTGGTGGGGGAAGGGAGTTCGGAAGTGAAGCCAGTTCCCCATCTCACATGCACTCACAACACTGATTTCCCAGGAAAAAGGGCCTGCAGAGCATGTCCTCTCCACCACCATGACTGGAGGAAGGGGTGGCTCTAGGGGATCATCGGAGTAGGCCAGTGTCCCAGCAAAGGGGACAAAGATGGGAGAGGGGCTAGGGGCACAAGGCTGGGACCCGGTCCTCTGTTCATAGCTGTGTGGACTGATGAAGGAGGCCCCAGTCAGCAGGAGGGGAGGGGAGGCCTTGGGGCCACAGGACGAGGCCTGGCCCATCCCAGCTTCCAGACCTCAGCAATCTTGTTTCCTACTCCTGTCCCATGGTAAAGGGCCACTACCATTTCCCCCACCCTTCACTGCAAGTCTTAAGGAAAAGCCTGTGTTTGGGAGGCAGTTGCCAAGGCCTCAAGAAAGATCCCTCCTGAGTGCCAGGGATTATAGATTCCCAGGGGACTTTCCTAAGGCCCTGGCCAGGCCCCTCCAGCCCTGCTCACCTCGGAAGCTCAGCTCACTGTCACTAACCCCACAGTCCTCTGCAGAGCTCTCCTTCTCCTGCTTGCTGCCGCCCCGGCTTCTCTTGACGCTCTTATAGAACTGCCCCCAGCGGTGCCGCCCTGCATCCTTCTTCAGGCGCTTCTCTTTGGCCCTTCTGTTCTGAAACCAAACCTGCCACACAAGCACAAGGGACACACTCAGGGGCGTCCACCACGAACCCAAAGCCCCCGGGACCCCCAAGGCAGGCGGCTGGAAGCAGATTGAAGCCTGAATGGAGCGCAGGTCCGGGAGTGCCGTGAGCCCCACCCCCTCTCCCCAGGTGGGCCTCAGAACTCTTCAGTTCTGGCAAAAGCCCTGGGGTCAGGCCCTGAGCCCAACCACCAGTGAACTGATGTCACTCAGGACACCTTCCACCCCATCCCGGGCCTGGGATCCCCGGAGGGCACAGGAGTGCTGGCATCTCACCTGTACGACCCTCATGTCCAGGCCTGTCTCTGAGGACAGCTGCTCCCTCACGTGCCGGGCAGGCTTGGGGGAGTTCTTGTACGCATTCTTTAATGTCTCCAGCTGCTTGGCTGTGATGGTGGTCCGGGGCCGCTTAGCTCCGGCCTCTGAGTCATCTGCAAGGAAAAACCACTGCTTACTGGCTTCGGCCTATCTGCAGCAGCTGCGCCTCCTCCCCCACCCTCCTTCCATCCTTTCTGCACCTAAGCCGGCCTGCTGTAGGCAGGGCAGTGCGAGGCACAGGGGACATCAGAGTGGAGAGGTCCCCAATCTCATGGCACCGGCTTCTGCACCACAGGCCTTCCCAAGCCACTGGAAAGTAAGGACCGCAGTCCTTTCTCTGCTCAGCTCCCTGCTCCTCCCCTCCCCTGCCAGCCCAGCTGCGTAGAAGTCTCATCAGACTGAATGAATGCACCAATTCCACACATGTCCCTGTCATGACAACCACTCTGCTCGCACATCCTCGTGAGTTCTTGCCAGAGCTGTGAAGGTGAACAGCCAGGCTGAAGTCTGTGTTTCAAGCCGCCCCAAACACCTTCCTCTCTCTCTCATGGGGAGTCTCCCATTTCCCCACAGCCATGTCACCTTGGCCCTGGCGTTGCTGGGCTCACAGCCAGGGGTGAGCTTGCACACCCAATAGTGTCTAAGCAGGTTTCTAAGCTATGGGTCAGAACCCACTCGTGGGCTGTAAAGTCAACTTAGTGGACCAAAACTAAAAGAGGAAATCAGATGAAGAGAATGGAATGGAATGGCAAGATCATTTCATTAACCTTTAGATTTTATTGTATGAATGTATGTAGTGAGATGAAATGTCAAATGAGTTTTACCGTGGATCGTAGTCAAAATTTTTTGAAAAAACTAGTCTAAGGAATGTTCTGGGCAACACATTGATCAACACAAAGGCCTCTACAGATTTTGAGTGAACAAGCTAAAGTTCCTCTTAAAGTCTGGTTTGTTGCATTCAAAGTAAGGTAGAGAGAGAGGCACATGGGTGTGTTCAGAAGCACAGATGAGCGGAAAGGTTTGTTTCTTCTCCCAGCACTAAGGCTTACTGCCCTTTTCTCCACAGTGCCCCTGGAGGACACAAAGAATAAAGTCAGCAGCTGGCCAGGGCAGCTCTGCTCCCTGTGCTTGCTCCCCTGTGTGCTCCTGAAAGTGTCTCTGTGCCATTCCTGACTTCCTCTCTGTCTTTTCTCCTTTCTTTTAAGAAAACCCTCTCTTAGAAACAATAATAGCCAACATGTGTTAGCACCTACCATGTGCTGGTGTTGACTAAGGACTTTATATGCATTCGGTCCTCACAGTGTACAAGGCTCTCCCTGGAGTCAGCAGACCTGGCTTCAATGTTCTTGCTGAGTGAGTGACTTGGACCAGTAACTCACCTCCCCCTTGGAAGCCCAGAGGGCAACACAGCCTGCCCTGGTCTTGGGAGGCACTAGAGGAATGAAGCAGCTGTGCGGCCAGGACATGCGTGCACACAGTGAGGGGGACACGCCCGTGCCTTCCCTTCTCCGTGGGCTGTTTTCTTCTCTTACGTGGCCACTGTCATCCCAGAACTGCTGTGGCCCAACTCCCTCCCTGAAGCCCCTGCCGCAGAGATGACACTACTTAGAGAGTCATTCCAAAAGACAAAGGGGAACCTCCAAAATGCCTTCCTTTTAATTCTGAGGAGTCAGTCCCTTCTGTGCATATTTATAGTCTACACGGGAGTGTCTGATGCAACTTTGAATTATGCAAATGGGAAATAGTGCACTTGTATATAGTCTTTATATTAAAAACTGTGAAATAATGCAATCACCAAAAATGTTTTAATTCCTTGAGAATCACTTAATTTCAAAATAGCTTGGCCTGGGAAATTAAATTCTTTTCGCCACAGCCAGATGGCAGCGCCGCTGGGATAGACCGTCATCCTGGTTGGTGGCCCGCTGGTTCGGCCCTGCTACTCACGCACAGGACTTTCTTCTTGCGATGATGGGGACTAATATGCTGTTATTTTAACATTCACTGTTATTATAATTTAAAATCTTTTTTATATCCTATAACAATGTCATCCAAGTATTCATTAAGTAGCAGTGGCAGTGCTCGTGCTGAAAAATGTACCCAAAAATCAATAACTTTGGTACGGAAGTTAAATGTGATAAAACGCTATGAGGAAGGCCAAGGGAGCCCATGATACCCTGGGCTGTTAATTTAGGAGAGAGCGTTCTGCAAGGTATTCAAGATAATGCTGAGAAAATAAAAAGTAGCATTAAAGTAAAGATACACTTCACTGGTTATGGATTTATGTGCTCTCAGAATATACCACCCCCACCACACACACACTACATTAATTCCTATGGGAAAATTAGTCTTAAAATAGGTTAGTTTTGAATGATGCAGGGTCTCCTAGAACTTGTCCCTGGCATAAAATGCAACCTCATTATATTGAAAATGCAAATATCCAGGGAGACAGCACAAGTGAACAAAATCATTCACACTAAGCTGCAAGTAACTGCTCTGAGATCCTTTGTTTAGCTAATGGGAGGGAACTGTAAGCCTGCAGGAGGGCTGAGAGTAGCAAGGAGGAATTAAAACAACCTGAAAAGACAGCCAGGCATTCTGCAGCGGACAGAAGTCCCCGCTGCTCCAAGGATCACCGATTGCCCAGGACAGAGGAGCCCTGCCTTGCCGACAGCCAAGGTGGGGTCGGGGGAGGGACCTGGGGAACAGGTCAGAAATACTGTGTAACATTCAGCTGCTTTAAAACCTCAAGCACACCTCGCCTCCCTGTTTGCACTTCTCTTCCACGTTGGTCTCACTCATTTCACATCACATTTCACAAGCCTCATCCTATTTAAACCTCAGGAAAACAGCCCTACGTGGCAGATGCTATGATCCCCCATAGACAGCTGAGAAACCGAGGGTCAGCCAGTTCTACAACTTGCCAGGAGATCTCCCTGTGTGGGGGGATGCCCAGCCAGCTTCTGACAGCAAGTTCAGCATCTTCCCACCGTCTTGCAGAGGTCTGCTGTGGTGCAAATATTCATCAATAAAACTGTGAACACCACAATGTCATTCCCACCTCCCCAGCCAGATTCTGACCAATCAACATTTGTTTCTCTCATCTCTTGAACCACCCACAATATCAGGAGATGCTGAGCTGAGAGTGCTCAGAGTCCAAATGAGGCCTCTGATGAGGAGAACCAGCTGCAGGCCGGGGAGGTCATGCCATCTTAGTATCTCTGATGAATGGCACCAGACTTCCAAAGGTGTCTTGGTATCTCTGAGTCCATCTGCTGTGATGGTTCATCCCTGACAAAGTGCCCTAATCTCCCGTGACATCACAATTGACTTCAAGGCAGTAGCATGGAGTGAGTTTTAAGAGCAGATTAGTACCTACAGGCACAGAGCCTTGGGATGGGTTTGCAGAGGCCCCAGGTCTCTGGAGGAAGGAGGTCAAAGGCCTCTGTCCACCCTGAAAGGCCAGAGCTGTGGGGGTGGTGGAAGGGGAGGTCCTCAAAGAGACAGGAAGCCCTGCCCACTCCTGCCGTGGACCAAAGCCAAGCCCAGCTCCAGCTGGCTCACCTAAAGGACCCTCATGAATCCCCTCTGCTTCCTCACCACCACAACCCCCTTATTTTATACTATGTTTATTGAACAAAAAACCAATTTCTCCATTATTGATCAGATCTGTATAACATATGTGTGTGGGCCCAGAAAAGATCTAGAAGGAGATACATAAAATTGTTGCTAAATTTTTTTCTCCTCAAGCCCAGAGCTGTCAACAAGAGTCATTTTTGCACAGTAACACCCTGAGTTGATCAAAATTCTAGTCAAAGGCCAAGGAACTCGATGTCTTGTGTGTTCACACATCTGAGATTATCATGTTGGGTTTGGCCAAATCCCAAATTCAGAGCCTGGACCTGACCCCACGGCCATGTGGGTGCATCTGGGAGTGAGAGGCCAGAGGTGGGGCTGCAGGAATAAAAGTGTCCAGCTCGGCCTTGCGAGGGGAGCATGAGGAATGTGTTGTTCTGGGCTCTATCCTGGAAAGTCCCCGGGCTGCCCAAGACCATGGCATGCAGGGTGAGAGCTGCTGCTGCCAGGCCAAGCCAGGCCTTTCCAGGGGTGGCTGCTAAATGAGGGACCTGACTTCAGCCTCCACCATGCAGAGCTCCTGCTGCCACCATGGGCAGTGGCCCTGGAGTAGTTGTGGTGAAGCGAGAGGGGGGCTATATTGAAGTGGGTGGAGGGAGCTGTATTGCTGAGATGGAGCCTCCCTGAATCTGGCATGCGTCCTGCCTCTTCATTTGGCACTCACCGGGCACTTGCTGCAGAAACACCAGGAGCCCCTGCCCTGGAGGAGCCCACAGTCTGAGAGGGGAACAGAACACAATTAACTGAAATACAAGATGTGTGAAGTGTACAGAGGCCAGTGCTGGGCTCTCACCGACGGCCTTTGAGGCAGGGCCTGCTGAGAGGTCCATGTGCACCCTGATGTGCAAAACTAAGTGGCAGCCCCACATGTCCAATACAGACCAAGCTCCCAGCCGCCCCTCAGCACCCCAGCCCCCACCCAGGGGAGGAGGCCGCCACCATGGTAACATCCAGGTTCTTGGCTGCTTCTGAGCCTACCACGGAGACAGGCAGGCTCTCAGGAACCACGGCTGGATGAGCACTTCCATGCAGCCGGCGAGTGCTAACGGCCGGGGAGGTGTTCAGCATTAACTCTCAGTGTGGAGATCTGGGATGCTTCTCAGAGGTGGCGGTGCATGAGTAGGGCTCTGAGGGATGCGCAGGTGGGATGCCATGAGAAGGGCACCTCAGGCAGAGGGTGTGGCCCGAACAAAGGCCTGGAGAGGGGACCTTGCGGCGCCACGCTGCTTACCGTTCTGCTTGGCCGTCTCATAGTCTTCCTTGCACACCAGCCGCCCGTCCTCCATGAGGTAGAACTCGTCCCCCGTGGCCAGCTGCCGGTTGCAGATGATGCAAGCAAAGCAGTGCAGGTGGTAGACAAAGTCCTGGGCCTTGCGGACCACCTGGGTCGGGGGGATACCCTGCTGGCAGGCTGTGCATTTGGTGCCGAATCGCCTGTCAGGGCAGCAGGAAAGGATTAGGGCACACAGGGAGTGGGGCATCTGGCTTCCCCCAACTTCCTGGAGCCGCCTCCCTCCTACCCCACCATTCTGGGACTCCATGAGCCTCACCCCCCAGCCAGCCAGAGCTTACCGTCTGGTCCTCTCTGCCTCTATCTAGCTTCATTGCTTTGTGCCTGGAACTCTTCAACCACCAAAGAAGGGGCTGATGAGAACTAGAGACTCCCTCAGGTACCTTTTCCAAAGCTGATGCCCCCGGTTCCGGCTGTCCGATTAACACCCATCAATTCACAGGCGCACCAGGTGCACTTTCTAAGTCCCTCAAAGCAGTCTGTCTCCCCCTGCACCTCCCGGCTTCCTCGCCCTTATGGTTGATCCCAGAGGATATCCTCACAGGGAACTGTGTGTGCCACAGGCGGGTGTGTATAAAGCACCCAGCAACACCTTCTCACACGCTCCCAGGGAGGAGGCCCTGCCTGGCCAGGGGACAGCACGCTGCGGAGAAAACGCACTTTGTCAGCAGAGCAAGGCTCTCCTAACAGCTCTTCTCTCTCCTTTGCCTCCATTTCTCCCCTCACCTCCATTCTGCACACACAAAGCCCTCTGAGCCTGCCTCCATCCCCTTCCTATGCACGCACAGCCTGGGGCATGGTGGTTTGGGAAGGGCCCAGAAAGCTGCACCTTTCAGCCCCTGCAGCATTCGGGACAAGGAGTCTGCAGATTGCAGTTTGGAAAACGCCGCTTCAGACTTCTCCTTGGTCAGCACCTTTCCAGAACAACACTGAAGAGGAGGCCACCCACTGCCACCAAGGCAGCTTCTACCAAGGCGGCCGGCCCCTGCCAAGGCCGGGAAGGAAGGAGAAACGGACACACTGAAAGTATAGTCCAGCGGGGTTGTTTCCGCTCCCTTTCCCCATTCTGATCACAGAGATCAACAGAGGCGCAGCAGCAGTCACAGGAGACAAGGGAAATTTGGGGGCCGACGGGGACAGTGAAGGAGGGTGCGTGGCTGCAGGTGAGCCTTCCCTGCTTCAGGAGGGAGGCAGGAGGCATTGGGGAAGCAAGGGCAGAGTTTAAAACAGCAATCAACCTAATTATTCATGACATTTCACACAGCAGAACTTTATCTTCTTCAGGATGAAAGACTTCGCCTAATGGATCTGGGGAAGGTTTGATTTTAATGGTCCTTTTAACTAATGCTTATAGGCAGCCTGATTTCCCCTGAAAGGACAGTACATATTTCATCCACATTAATACCAAATAAATTAATTATGGTCATGGCTATCATGATGAATCCCAGATTAATGCAGAATGATGGGTCTCTTATGCAGTAATGATACCTGCTGAGGGGGCTACAGGGGCCCAGAACAGGCATGGCCAGCTGCAGCCTCAGATGCCCCCCACCAGGGACACGGCATCCTAGAGAAAAGTGGGGGTTCTCTAAGTCTGCGTGGGTAATCCCGAAAGACCCAGAGCGTACTTCAGGGACACTCTTCTGAGATGGGTATAAGAAGGGTGTTGGGGTGTGAGGGACTGATACGTGACTTGGGAGGACCCCAGGCTTCTGAATTCCTTGGTTTTCAGGGAGATGGGGCCCCTTTAGAGCAGGAGTTCTCTACCTGAGGGTCAGGATAGGCCTGTCAACCACCTGCTAAGTTGTTCAAAATTGTGCCTCAGGAGGGGACCTGGGCTTTTATCAGATTCTCAAAGGGATTCAGGACCCAGGAAAGTAGAGTTAATATTTGTTGAATAAATAAATCAGCAGATAAAGCACCATACTTGCAGAGGATGTGCATGGAGATGGCCGAGTGTGAGGATGGAGAACAAAGCACACAGTCGGCTCTGGACGGTTCTGGACCTCCCAGAACACAGGTGAGAACCAGGCCCTCCACAACTGCTGCGTAACCACATCACCTGGATCAAAGAGGAAGGCTGGCAGGCACCTAGATCTAGTGTGTGTGTGTGTGTGTGTGTGTGTGTGTGTGTGTGTGTGTGTGTGAGAGACAAAGAGGAAGCCTACACACGTGTTACTAGAGAGTGTTTTCAAAAGGCCTATATATTTGATATCCAATCCAGGCCAGTTTGCAAAGCAGGTACTAAAATGAAACAAGGCACCAGATGCGGTGCTTCTTAAAGCATGCCTGCAAGCCCAGCACTTTGGGAGGCTGAGGCAGGAGGATCACTTGAGCCCAGCCTGGGCAACATGGTGAATCCCTGCCTCTACAAAAAATACAAAAAATTAGCCAGGTGTGCTGGTGTGCACCTGTAGTCCCAGCTACCTGGAAGGCTTAGACGGGAGGATCACCCGAGCCCAGTGAGGTTGAGGCTACAGTGAGCCGAGATCATGCCACTGCCTTCCAGCCTGGGCAACAGAGTGAGACCCTGTCTCTAAATTAATTAATTAAAATGAAACAAGGCCTTCATCATGCTTGTTGCAAACCCTCCCAATAAACCACCCAAATCTGGAGAATGTGTCCTAACCAGAGACCCAAGGAGAGGAGGGCTGAGAGGAGACCCTGGGACAGAGGGAAGAGCCTTCAGCAGCCTCCTCCACAGGGGCCACACTGTCCCACTAAAAAGCAGGCAGGGCTTTCAGTCACCAGAGGCCCAGTTGACACCAGCGCACTAGAGACATGAAAGATAACGGGGGTATAAATTTAATCTGCATACCGACAGTGATTCATGCATGAGGGTGGCAAGTGCACAAGAAAAATGAAAAATAAATGGACTTCCCCACCAGCGTTTTTTAGCAATTGAAGCAATTTTCCTGATTGTGGGATTTATACCAAAGGGAAGTAGAAGTGGCTCCTCATTACCTTTTCCCCTGGAGCACAGCCAGCGGGACCCTCGCCGAGGGAGCCGCATGCACCCCCTTGGCCCACAAGGCTCCCCCAGCCCAGCCCAGCCCTGCAGGGCACCCTCCACCTCATCTCCAGTCGGAGCCAGTGGATCTAGAATACAGGGCATCCTACAAGAGTGTGCCTGTGATGGAGACACTGTGCCTATTCCCAGATCTTAGAATAGCCAGAGTCACAGGTAAGAAGGCCAAGGCCTGGCAGGTCACATGACTTGTCCTGCAACAGGCAGTCATGGCTAGAATTCCCTGCCCCACACGAGGTAAAACTGTGAACCCAGCTGCTACACAGAGAACCAGCTGTCTAACCAACTGGACCAAACATGAAGGGCGCTGGGGGTGAAGAGAGAAGGGCTGGACTCCAGCCAAGGAAGAGGGCTCCCGAGGGCTTTTCCAGGCAGCACCCCTTAATACCGCCCACTGGGCACCCACGCGGGGGCATCGAGAGCACTGGCCTCACCCTTCGGAAAGATAAGCCTGCTGCCCAGTCCCGCCGGCCAACCGGGAGAGCGGCTGGAGCTGATCCAAAACCACAGAGAAAATGCAAGGAAGGACTTGCTAATGGCTCATATTATTTTCCTCCTGTAACCACCACCACTGGAAATTCTTTTATCCCTGCCCAGCACATAGTAGGCAAGCCACAAAGACCCAGTGAATGAATGAATGAATGAATAAATGAATGAACGAACAAACTGCTTCTTAAAGCATGGGCCTGAGTAGTCAGGGGAGGCTTGGCTCTCCATAACGGCAGCTCTTTTCTTTTCTTTTTTTAAAGTTTGATATTAACTTTATTCTATTTTTGGTAGAACTTTAAGTACAGAAAGGTTTATTTCCACAGGCCTCAGAAAATGGGTAGAAATCACAGGACATCTCTCTTCCCACCAAAAAAGAAAAGTTGCGTATTTTGGTAAGTGTTTATCCTAGAGGGAAAAAAACTGAAATTTACATTAGCAGTGCTGTGCAAGATTCTTACATAAATCAAGACCTCAAACCAGCCTGCAGTGGAAATTTTCGTCCTCTTGGACAGAAGCCATAGCTGATGAGCATGACAGGGAAAAGGAGGCAGTGAAGACAGGTGACAGGCACCTGGCAGGGAAGGAGGATTCAGGAATGCCAGGCTTCTTGGGATGGTGTGTTTTTCCTTTTTTTTTTTTTTTCCTTTTAAAGTCATCTCTGTAGGAAGGTGCTGGGCAGGAATCCCAGAGAAAGAAAGGTCCAAGACTCCTTTAACCGCCCTGGATGAAGGGCACCACTACAGCAGCTAGTACCAGAGGCTCTCCTGTCTCATGGTTGAGGCACACCCAGGACAGAATAGTGAATAAAAGGAATGCTTATGGGAAACCATTCTGCATGGAACACTAGATGGCCAAGCCTCAGCCTTCGGTGCAACCCTTGCTCGCTTGTCAACAGTGAAAAATTAGTTTGGTTAGAAGAACCATCTGGAAACACACCAGCTTCTGCTACCTTCACGCTCATTGTTAGAAAAAGATTCACCAGTGTGAACACTCTGATCTGTTAATTCCTGGGACTGTTTTCTTCCCAATGGACTATCTGTTGGTAGGATAACCCCCAAAAGCTCAAAGCTAAAATACATCATCAGTCCTGGTCGGCGGTTCCTTAAGAATGGACTGGCGGCGTGGTTGAGCCGATATGGACAAGCTGCACCTTCCTGCAGAAGATCAACCGAGCTGCTCTCCCACCCCAAATCTCAGCCTGAGATATATTTCAGTGAAGGCAGGTAGCTGTGCTTCTCAGAGCGGAGCAGCAGTTTTAAGCTCTTTTCTTTAGGGGTGAGGGGATCTCACTCGTTGCCCACACTGGAGTGCAGTCCACAGTCATATCTCACTGCAGTTGAACTCCCTGTCTTCCCACTTCAGCCTCCTGAGCAGCTAGGATCGCAGGCACACGCCACCATGCCCAGTTCATCTTTTAAGACTTTTTTTTGTAGTGATTGGGTCCTACTGTGTTGCCGAGGCTGGCCTCGAGTTCCTGGTCTCAAGTGATCCTCCCACCTTGGCCCCCAAAGCACTGGAATCACAGGTGTGAGCCACTGTGCCCAGCCGTAAGCTTTTCTAAGAAGGGCATTAAGTCCCGGGTTGAAATGAGGCCCGTGGTTTACTAAACCACAGGACTTTGCATCCCACTTGCTGTCGCTGTCACACTGCCTCCATGACTGTCTCCTGAGCTCCCAGCCTGAAAGGTGGGTACCGTGACACCTTTTAACAGATGAGAACTGAGGCTCAGAGAGGCGAGGTGCCGACCCTCAGCTCCCACGGGCAACGAGCAAGAGAACCGGGGTTTGCAGTCGGTGCTTCTGACACAACACAGCGGGCATGCGGTGGGCATCAAGGGCGGCAGACCCGGCCCTGGCGCCCTGACCTAGGCTGGAGCTCAAGGAGACGCCTGTCCCCCTCCTGCAGCTCTGAGCCCCATGCATGAGGCCCCCAGCCCTGCAGTGCTGGGCTGGCCAGGGGAGCCCTCACCCCCTTGTGTGTTAACCCCAATACACGTAACTGGCCCACTGTCCACCTTCCACATACTCTGCTGGCCCAGGTGTGGGCAGAGAAGAGCTGAGACTTCTCGGCTGACTCTCACGGGCTGCTCTTGACCCCAGGAGAGGACCAGGTCTTGTGTGCCGGGTCCCAGCCTCTGCACCTGAGCTCTGCCTGAGCTCCTGCTGCTGTTGACTTGTGCACCCCTGCTGTTTCCGACCGCCTGGCTGGGCCGCTCACCAGTGCAGGACCCGCTTGAGGGTCTGGACCCTGTAGAAAGGGGGCAGCAGGCAGGCCCCGCAGGCACCAAGCCTTCTAGAACCAGGGGCGCATAAATCCGACACCCTGGCTGTCTGGCACATTCCTGATAAGTTCTGACCTCTGAGCAGACCCACATGATGTACCACAAGTGGGTCACTGCAACACTGGTGATAAAGGCAGCTGCCATTCTTCTAGCACCAACCTGTGTCCTGCGCAGAGCAGGCCCTGCACATATGATCTCATCTGACCCTCACCTCCAGCCCGCAGCCCGCAGCCCGCAGCCCGCAGCCCTCAGCCCCAGCACCCGCCCTGTGGCCGCACTGCCACCCTGCTCCACTTGCTCCTGCCTGGGTGACTTTAGCTCAGGCTCACCCTCACTCCCACCACACCCTTGGTGACTGCAGTCCCCACACAGACCATCCTTTTGGGCCCTCCCTCTCGATTCTTTGATCTGAAGGCTGTGGCCTCCACCCTCCCTCCACTGCTCACTCCCCCAGACCTTGTTACCAGCAACTGCCACAGCTCCAGGGGCCACTTCTAACCCTCCCACCGTGGGATCCCCGCCATTCTTCCAGCTCCCCAGGATACTGACTCACATGACCCAGGGACTGCCTTTCCCCCTGGGCTTGTCACCGTCCCTCGCTTCCCTCCTTACCCAGCAGACCCCAGAGTGATCCCACCTGTCCCTCCCCACACACCCTGGAAGCTGCTGTCTCTCAGCCCTGTGCCTGCCCCACCCCAGCACGGGCATCCACAGAGCCAGAAAAGCAGCCCTTGCCCACTGGGCTGATGGTGCCTCGGGGCCGGGAGTCGAATGCACCTCCCCACCTACTTCCCATGGTTCAGGCCAAAACCTTTGGGGGTTCATCCCCATCTGATCTGTCAGCAAATCCTGTTGACTCTACTCAAAATAATAATAATAATATTATTACTATTATTATTACTAGTATTATTATTATTATTTGGAGACAGGGTCTCGCCCTGTTGCCCAGGCTGGAGTGCAGTGGTGCAATCACAGCTCGCTGCAAGCTTGAGTTCCTGGGCTCAAGAGATCCTCCTGTCTCAGCCTTCTGCGTAGGTGAGACAATAAAAGTGAACTACCACGCCTGGCTTCTACTCAAAATTATCTCATGTTGGAGACCACTTCTCACACCCGCACGGCCCTCCCTAGCTCAGGCTGCCGTCAGCCAGCAGCTACAGCTGTCTCCTAACAGTCTCCCAGCTTCCTCTGCCCAGGCCCCCACAGGCGCTTCTGCACGTGGTTGCCACAGTGGGCCTGAGTCACACCCACGCCCTCCCCTGCTCAAATCTTCCAGTGGCTTCCACCTCACTCAGGGTCAAAGCCACAGGCCCCCTAATGGCCTCCAAGCCACTATAGCATCCCGGCCCCATCGCCTTTCCAGCTTCCCTCCTCCACTGCCCACTCTACTCCACCTCCTCCTGGGGCCGGGCACTGCTTCCCTGCTGGGATACTCTCCCCCCAGGTACCTGCATTTCCTGCAGGAATGCTCACTCCTGCATTTCCTGCAGTGGTCCCCTGAAATGTCACCTGCTCAGGGGGACACCCCTGGACCCCTCCCCTCAGCACTTCCTTGCCTGTTCCACAGCACTCACCTCAGTAGATGCGCTGTGCACTTATTGCTTGCTGACCATCTCTCCCCCTCTCTAGAAGGTTCTACAACAGCAGGGTCTTTATCTGTCTTGTTCACTACTGAATCCAGGGCCTGGCCCAGGATATATGTTCAGTGCATGTCTGAGGAATCAATCAGTGAGTGACCCAGTCCTGCGGAATGCTTGAAGGCCTGTTCTTCATTTGGACATGAGGACACTGAAGATCAGAGAGGGTTAGTAACCGCCCTAGACCTCACAGACAAACGGTGGAGCTGGGATTTGAACTCAGTGCCTCTCCTCTGGAATGTCTCCCTTACTCTTGGCTATTGAAGGCAGTCGGCGGGGGGGCCAGCCCAGGCCCCATGTCAGCCTCCCGCATGTGGGGCTGCCACGGAACGGTGCACCGCCCTGAGGAAACAAAATACTGCACGAGTTGATTTTATGCTTTAATTGCTTGGCGGTGATTTACTGCTGGCCATATATTTTTTTCCCAGCTGACACTTCTCTACATGTATTTCTTTTATCTATCACCACACTTGACAGGAAAGTTGCTGATATTTACTGTTACTGTATGTACCAATATTTCCAACATATATCACCGCCCACTCTAAGGCCACAGCCATATCATGGGCACACAAAGTTCTGCCCCAGAATGGGCAGCCTTCTCCAGACACAGATGGGCGTCCTATTTGGAGAGGGCCTGACACCAGAGAATCTTACAGCCTCCGCCCCCATGTTACACGCACACAACCACACATATACCTCCCCAGCCCACGGGAACAGCAATCTGCTTTTTATCAGGATTTTAATCCAATGTTTTTATTTTTAAAGCATATTCGAGGCCGGACACAGTGGCTCATGCCTGTAATCCCAGCACTTTGGGAGGCCAAGGCAGGTGGATCACGAGGTCAGGAGATTGAGACCATCCTGGCTAACACGGTGAAATCCGGTCTCTACTAAAGATACAAAAAATTAGCCGGGCGTGGTGGCGGGCGCCTGTAGTTCCAGCTACTCGGGAGGCTGAGGCAGGAGAATGGCGAACCCAGGAGGCGGAGCTTGCAGTGAGCGGAGATCGCGCCACTGCACTCCGGTTTGGGCAACAGAGCGAGACTCCTTCTCAAAAAAACAAAAAGAATATTCGATATTATCATGTTGAGATGAATGCTGCTGGAAAAGCTTTAAAACCAGTGACCTAGTCCAAGGCCCTAATTTCACAGAGGAGGAAACGGGGCCCCAGAGACAAGCAGTGACTTGCCCAAGATCACACAGCTCCATCCACAGCAGGAAGCGGGTGAGAGCCCAGCTCTCCCTTTCATTTGGCCTCAAGTCCTCTCCTTCCCTGCTGGGGACAGATTTGCTTGAAGAGGCAACGGGACATGCAGGACCTGAATCCCTTCTAGAAGAGTGCAGACCTCCAGCTGTGCTTTTGTAAACAAGCACGGAGCATGTCATATGCACCAGGCAACTTCATGCGAGGCATCTCATTCAAACCACACACCTGCCCTTGTAGGTAGGGATTAGTATTCCCTTCTTTCTGACAGCCACAGGCTTGGAGCAGTCAGCTGCCTGGCCCAAGGTCACTCTCCCTCGTCTCCCTTACTTCCCGCAGCACCTCATCTGCCCTTCTCACTACAGGCCAATCAGCCTCTGCCAAGCTGCTAACTCAGCTGTGACCAAACTCTCCTGTGCGGGAAATGCACTGGAGGTGCTTACTGAGAGAACAGCCACCCTCGACTCCTGCTTCTGGGCCCGGAACCCATGCTTTCCACCCCCACGGAGGGCCCAATGCAGCGGTGGCACAGAGCACTCCTACAGAAATCCTGTCACCTATGCTCTTAGCCCACCTGGGCATCTGCAGGTCACTCATCAATTGTCAGAGTCCCAAAGTCCCTCAAGACTGAGGGCGTCATTCTCCAAACGGGGCATGGCAGACACCCGCAGGAACTGGAATAGCTGTGTGGGAGAGCGGCCCCCAGGCTGACCTGCTGTCTCACCCACAATGCCCAGCAGAGACCAGCCCTGTGAAGAAGCCCATGGCTTCTCAGAGTGGGGCTTCCACAGACGCAAAGGCCTCCGGGGACCAGAGTGACAAACTAGACACTGGCTCTAATGGGCCCTGGTGTGACCTTGGCCAGAGGACCAGCAGGGAATAAGGCTGAGCCAGATCATGGGCCCTTGAATGCCCAGCCAGGAGGCAACGGGGACAACGTGACCAGATGGGTGGAGGGAAGGGACAGACGGGCTGAGGAGGGAAGGAGGGGAGAGGACCTCAATTAGCGAAGTTCCAGTGGTGCAGAGACCCAAAGACAGGGGCCTGAAGGCACAGAGGCTGCAGGAATGGCCAGAGAGGGCCTTTTGGAGTGGGGAACCCTGGCGTGGCACCTGAATGGCCAGGGTAGGGGTGAGGAGAGGAGGGTGAGGAGAGGAGGGTGAGGAGAGGAGGGTGAGGAGAGGAGGCCGAGCTTCAGCAACAGCGGGAAGGCAGCTGCCTCTGGCTGCTGTGCAGTGCCTGGGCCAAAAGAGGGCTGGCCACAACTTCCACTCCCACGTCACCCAGATCCCGCTGGGGACCCCATTTCCACAGCCCAGGTGCATCTGATCCCCAGGTTAATTTGCAGCTAGGTGACTCCAGACAGATTCCTCTAAGCCAGAAAGTCCCTGAGATGTGGCTTCCACAGATGTCAGGAGGCCCTCACCCCAGGCCCCACTCGGGGAGGGTGGCCCAGGCGATTGCAGCTGAACTGCACGCTCTGGGGTGGGCAGACAGTCCTCCTCCGACTCATCACCTCCTGATTTACGGCCTCAGTCCCTGGGGGAGCTTCGGGGCTAAGTAATTGCTTCTGCCTTGATTACAGGCCGGCACAAATGACTGTGGGCCTGGTCCCACCAGTGTGTTTGAATCTTTCAAATGTCCACACGCACAGCCACTATCCGGACCATCTGATCGTTACCTTAAAAGGTTTAATTTGCTTAGCGAGGAAATTAGACTATAAACTATTCAGAAATTATGGAAAGTCACACATCAAAGAGACCCACCCCTGTGCGTTCCTTAAGCACATTCTGCTAGAGCACTGTGTGTGTGCATGTGTGTGTGCATGTGTGGGTATGCATGTGTGTGTATGTGTGTATGTGTATGTGCATGTATGCATGTGTATGTGTGTGTGCATGTGTGTGTGTGCGTGTATGCGTGTATGTGTATGTGTGTGTGCATGTGTGCGTGTATGCGTGTATGTGTATGCGTATGTGTGTGTGCCTGTGTGTGCGTGTATGCGTGTGTGCACGTGTGTGCATGCATGCATATGTGTGTATGCATGTGTGTGCATGTGTGTGCATGTATGCGTGTGTGTGCGTGTATGCATGTGTGTGCATGTGTGTGTGTGTACGCACGATCGTGCCTGCATGACCTGGCAGGTGTGTGGTTATCAGAAACAATAAGTGGCTCAGCAAAAGTCTGACTCCACACTGACTCTACAACCAACCCTAGAACTGAAGCTGCCTCTTTCTGGGGCAACAGGGCATGAGAAAGCTTGAGACAGTGGAAAGCCACCCAGGCACAGGCTGGCTCCTCCCGCCAGCGCTGACCCCGCTCTGTGATGTGAGCGCTGAGGGCTGAGGTTCCTGCCCACAGCTCTGGACCACACAGGGAGGGAGAACATCCCGTGAGGAAAACGCAGGCCGGCTCCTCACTGAAGGGTGGGCCTTTGTTCAATGCCCTGACCACCACTACCACTGACACAGCCTGGCCAGCAACCTCAGCACCCCGTCCTTGCCAGCCTGGTCCCAGGCCCTCCTGCTGTCTTCTTTCCTCCTCCCTACGTGGGGCACCGTCTAGACGCCCCTCCTGACCTTCCTAAGAATGGACTGAGCACTTCCTTGTGGCCTCTGACTCAGTCCTCACAGTCACTCAGAAAAGTCAGTATTTTTCTTCCCCCTTTAGAGATGGAAAACGAGGCTTGGTGATGTCTAACACCCCAAGTTCACACTGGACTCAAACCCCAAACCTGCTCTCCATGAAGCCCACCCCGCAGAGAGGTCGAGCCTGTTTTTCCCTATATTAGCCGATGTCCTGTGGGCAGCTGCCCCCTGCCAGATGAAGAGCAGAGGCCCTGGTCACCAGAGTGACTGGGCTGAGGTCACCAGTGAAGCCCTGTCTGCAGCCAGCACAACCACCCTGCAGCCAGGCCAGGCGGAAATGCGCTGTTCTGGACTGCAGGGATAAATGGGAGCAGCTCCCGGGCTCCCAAGGACGCTGCCTACCTGCCCTTGGCGGACAGCCCACCCACGGCCTGCAGACTGGCAGGCTGGGGGAGGGGCACCACGGGGAGCAGAGGGAGAGCCTGGCCTGGCCCAGCAGCCGCACAGCTCCCCTGTGACACAGCGGCCTCCATCAGCGAGCCCCCGGCGCACCCATCTCTGCCTGCCTGCCTCGTGAGGGCCTCAGGGGCAGGGAGACCCCTGAGAAGCATGACGTTTTAGACAGCAACCTTCTGGAGTGGCAGCACCCTCAGAACACCCGAGAGTCGCTCCACACCCCTCTGACAGGCAGATGGAAATACGGAGCCCCAGTGGCTGGGGGCACAGATTGAAGCCCCCCACAAGCCTGGATTGTCCTTGGCTTGCCCTTGACCTTCCAAACGTGTAGGAACGTTGCCCTCGCTTCGGTTCCACAGCTGTGTTTGTTTCCACTCCATAATGGTTTGTTTCTCAACTCTCCACAGAGATCCACACGGCAGGTTTCTCCCATGGACCACGGCCCACCCCGTTCTGCCAGAGGCTACCCCACCTCTCTCTGAGGAGCTCCAGGCAGTTAAGAGTCATCTCCATGGGCAGCTTTCAAGGCTGGTACAGGGGAGACCAGGAGAGGCCAGTGCAGGCCCCACCCTGAGGGAACTCTGATGACCTCTGACCCTGCAGGGCTGCGGGTCAAGGGGCCACACAGCAGGGCCTGAAACCCGGCAGTGTTTACAAAGCACCTCGCATTCTGCTGGACCCGGGTCACACACGTCTTCTTCCTAGCTCGGTGGGTTAGCGTGAGCTCCTCTCCGCAGACAAAGGAATGAGGCTCAGAAAGACCTAGTTACCTGTGCAGACAAACTGCTAATGAAAGATAGGACAGGAATTCAACTGAGCTCTTTTTGGGTTCACCAAACCCCTCTGCTGACAAAATCACTCCCTTTGAGAAATGCTCCTGGGTGCCAGGGCTCTGAGGCACTGCGAAGAGGACAGAGATGCTCAGAGATGCAAAGAAACTTGCCTAGGGGCACCCAGCTGGCTGCCGACAGGGAGCACTTCAACCCAGCTCCGAGAGCAGAGGACCTGGCGGTCTGTGCTGTGCTCCAGAGGAAGAGAGCTGCCTGGCTCCTTCCGGGACCCACCTGGTGACAGCAAGGTGAGCCAGAAGCCCCACTCCCAGATCCCTACTCTCTCTGGGCCCTGGGTCCTTTTTGAGGAGACATGGGAAGGACCCATGACATGCTGGACACATGGTCTGGAGAGGACCTGCTTAGCAAATGCAACACGAGGAGTCATTGCCCCACAGCTTGGGACTCAAATTATAACAGGCCTTGGGACACCCTCCGCACCAGGGCTGGGCTCTCCTGATGCTTGAAGCCCCCACTGAACTCAGAACAAATCGCAGCCCCACTGTGCTGCCTCAGTCAACTCAATGCCTTTCTTCTTGGGCCTCAGAATTTTATTTCGTTTGGAGAAAGGACAGCCAAGGACACAAGCAGCAAAGCAACAAACGACAGCAAAAATCAGTCAATGTTACCAAGCAAGATAGAGCTTAACAGCCCCCAAAGAAAAATGCAACCACCACAGAGTACAACTTCCCAACAATCCTTCTTGCCTCCTCTGTGTCCACACCAACACCGCCCCCTGCTGCCAGTTACCAGCATCGCCACATGCCCAGGAGGAAGGCTGGGGAAGTCCTGACCTCCCAGCCTCCTTCCACTTTTGAGATATGACAAGGTACTACCCACCTCCCTCGGGTACTCTCCACATCTCTGTATTGATCTGCAGAACTTCACGTAGAATATGACAGGAGGATGCCCCCTGGAGTTGTGCAAAGCAGTGGCCGTCTTCCTTGTTATGGGCAAATAGATTAAAGTATTGATCCAGGAACTTAGGACCACAGTGCTAATCAGGGGACCAGTGAGCCCTGCCCCCGCCTCTGAACAGGGCTAGGAGGAGGTTCCAGAAAGGACATACTTTTCCTTTTTTCTTTTTCTTCAAGGAGTGTGGAAAAGGGACTCTCTCTAACTCTGACCAGGTGTCTTCCAAACCCCACAGCTAAGAGCCTCTGAGGTCTGATGGGCAAATTCAAGTATGTGGCACCTGCTATCCCTCTCACAAGGTGGCCACAGATGTGACTTCTGTAGCCGAGGGTGAGAGCAGGGAGGGACCTGGGGATCCAGGGACTGCTTGCCCCCTCCTGCCCCAGTACGTTCTCTGTCCTTGCTGCACCTCCACTGTGTGTGTGCCCCCACATGACCTCTGAAAGAGACGCCTGCTGACGTCTAATGAGATGGGATGAAGAGCAGGCTGCCCCAGAGCCCCAGGTGGCCAGCAAGTCCCAAGACCCCTGGGGATGGGAGGTGGGACCACTCAGATGCTGGACAGCTTGGTGCCTCCCTGTCTGTACCTAGGACGGGGCCTGCAGCTGTGCCTTCCTGTACCAAACAGCCCTGGTCCCCAAGAGCTTGGTGAGGGTTATGAATCCATCCACTGAGGACTTCAGAGCCGCCTGGTCTTCACCTCGGGTTGGCTCTCCATTGACAGCAAGGAGAATCACTTCAGCTTTGAACTCCCCTCCTCACAGCACCCCGTCACAGAGTCAGTGGCCCAAACTCAGCACTAAATCTGTGGCCAGCTCCCCTGCATTACAGAAGGACCCAGCCCTGGGAGTAGGTCATTTCATGAAGCAGAGCAGTGCCAGGAACAAGGGAAATCACCGTGGCTGAATGATGGGCCTGAGCATTCGCAAGCAGCCTGGGCCTCCCTCACTCAAAGACGCCTTTCAAGATACAGAAGAAACTGGTCACCAAAGCTCGTGTAAATTCACTGGGTAATTTACTTGTTGCAGCATCAAACCCAGCAATGGCCTATGGCAAAGTGCAGAGCCAGCGGCTTACGCAGGGGCCAGAAAAATGAGTCACAGGCCTTTTCCTTAAGCCAACAAGGAAGATAAACCAAGCACACGAGAAATGGGCAAACCGAAGCATCCTGTGCTGGGTCACCCGGCAGAGGGGACAGACAGGAACCGATGGCTGCACTGGGGATCCCGCCTGCTGCAGAGCTGGACTCTGAGGGCCCTGGAAGGATGGGAGTCCTGGAGGGTGGGCACCGTCCCTGGAGTACATGCACTGCCTGGGCTGGCGTGTGGAGGCGGCAGCCCACCAAGCATGCCTGGGAATGGGGCGTCCTGCCTGGTGGGCGTCAGGTACCTGAGGAAAGCAGTGGGCTAGGACTGGAAGGGAGCGCCAGTATGAGGCTCTGATGTGCCAATGCCTCTGGCAGGCTCTGTGGCATATACAGGGCAGGGGCAGGCCTGGGCTTGGGCTGTGGGGTGGAAGGCTCACCTGGCGGAAGGCTCACCGGGTGGGAAGGCTCACCGGGTGGGAAGGCTCACCGGGTGGGAAGGCTTGCACACTACAGGGAGGTGAGTGGAGGGACCAGCCAGAAGGTTTCTGCTGAGTAAGGCCCCAAAAGTATCCAAAAGAGGGCCAGGGCGTGGGGCAGTGGAGGCAGGGGCAACGGCCCAGGTGAGGAACTGTTCTTGTTATTTCTGGTCTTGGGCCTTTGGCTCATGGGCCCGTGGGGATCCCTCCTCAGCACACGCTGTGGGCGCTTCCTGAGTCTATAGGGAGACCCTCTTTCCTGGTCATTACTTCTCCCAAACCCAACCACACACCTGCGCTGCCACCACCTTCCTCTCCACCCTCCCTTTCCAAACCCAGAGCCAGCTGCTCAGGGTCCAAAAATCAGACAGGGACCTGAGGAAACACTGGGGGTGCAAGGCGGCCCTCTGGCGATGAAGCCCTGGGTCAGTGGCCCTGACAGGCTTTGCTCGTACCCCACAGGCTTCCCTCAGCTGCCACGCTGCACCAGTCAGAAACTGGTGGGCCCTGAGGTCTGACTCGGACATTCCAGCACCTACCCTGCCCCGAGATGGGCAAGCGGAGGCATGACCTCTTGGCTTCCCAAAGGTGCAGGCACACACACCTGCACACACCTCATCACAGAAGCAGGGCAGCTCACCCGACCCCAAGGCCAGGCCCTCCCACCTGCCTCCTCCTGCCCTCTTCACACACACATTATGTTCACATATGCACCCGGGTGCACAACGCCCACGTGCGCGCGCGCGCGCACACACACACACACACACACACACACACACACAGTGAAATTCACCCCCCCCAGGGTCCCGGAACAGCTGCTGTGGTGCTTGGCCATTACATCATAGAGGGAGGAAAACAAAGGCAAACTCCTGTTGCCCACTGAGAAAGGATGTGGCTAGAGGGAATGGAATTGCATGAATGCCAGAAAAAAGGAAACTAGAGGAGGGTGAGAGGTGGGAAAGCAACAGGAAGATTGTGAGAAAGAAGAGCAGTACACAAAAAGCTCAGAGGGAGGACCAGAGGCCTGTCCTTCCACCCAAACATGAAGGACTTGCTGGGCGCCCGTGTCACCTGCTGCCCCTGCCTTCCTATAGTAAACACACACTCACACACAACACTCACACACATTCACTCACAGCCCCACACACACTCACTCACACACACACTCACACGTAGGGAGCAGCACATATCTGAGCCAAGTACCATGGTGACAGTGAGTGCATCCTCTGCACACAGCCAGGGAGGCAGCCGCACGCAGTAGTTACCAAGATCTTTAATGTGCTCTTCAACTCATTGCACTAAAGAAATGTGAGTCCCAGCTACTCGGGAGGCCGAGGCAGGAGAATGGCGTAAACCCGGGAGGCGGAGCTTGCAGTGAGCTGAGATCCGGCCACTGCACTCCAGCCTGGGCGACAGAGCGAGACTCCGTCTCAAAAAAAAAAAAAAAAAAAAAAAAAAGAAATGTGAGCATCCTCAGATATTCAAATCACTTATTCTCTGTAGTGAAACCTTTGGGAAGATGTGGGAGAAATTGTGTTCTGTATCCAGCACTCACATTCCTCCCCATTACTCCCCTCAACCCCCATCTCCCGAATACACAGCTTTAGCATGAGGTGCCTCTATGGGGCTTGGTTATCTGGGCTGAGTGTGCTCAGGCCTTCGCGAGCCTGCCTGGCAGCCCCTGGGCCACCCAGGCTAGTGTGACTGAACACAGGGCTCAGCGTCACTGATCCCTGACCCCCACCTCCTGCTCTTGGCTTTGCTTGTTGCCAGCTGCGCCACATCGGCTAAGGCACCCACATCAGTGCCTTGGGTAATAGATTCTGGGGGAGAAGTCGAGGACTAAATGCCATGGAAAACACCTTCCAGGAGGTCTTCTCACCCTGACCCAAAGCTCCAACAGGAGGTTTTTGATGAACCCCACCCCAGAATGAAAAATCTCACAGTCTTAAGAGCTAATAGTGTCAGGCACTGTCCCGAGGACGTGATGCATAAATAGACTTATTTAAAGTTAATAAAAACCTCCTGAAGTAGGGACTATTACTGTGAGCCTCATTTTACAGATAAACAAACTGAGGCACAGAGAAGTTAAGCAACCTTCCCAAGAGCACACCGCCAATAAGTGCGTTCAAATTCAGGCAGAGTCCGGACTCAACCATCACACGAAACTGCCTCTTTCTTGATCATGTTTCCATATAAAGTGACAACACTGACTGAGCCTGGCTGTGCCTCCTGCCAGAAGCAACTCTTGCAAGCCTCAAAGGCCCTTGAAGCAGGCTGTGCAAACACAGCCACGGAGATGCTTCTAGATGTGGACACGAACCTAAAAGCACCTGCTCTGAAAGTTGTGGTAATGTTACGACCACATGCCCTGAAGTGCTAATATATCAGGACAGAAAGAAAGAGCAACTCTTTCTGTTGCTCTTTGGAGCAGCAAAGGAGATCTGCAGGACTCCTTTGTCAACCACCCTGGAGAAATATGGCCCAAAGCCTCTGGCTCCTCACCCCTGCCCCATGCAGAGATCAAATGAGGCCTAGAGGCTGGACCTCTGGCAGTGATGGGCCACTGATCAGAAGGGGGAGCTCAACAAGGGGCATCCTCTCAGCTCCAGGACTTACCTGCCCCTCCCAGAGTGGACTCTCCACCCTCCCTGGCCTACCCCACTGCAAACTTCTCCCTCACTGCATGGGGAGAGGCAGAGACAGGCCAGGGCCACGACAGGGACTATTCTGACTTACTTGAAGAAGTCCTCCTTGCAGTAGACGCTCCCGGCCCTGGAGAAGCACCTGTCCGCCAGCTGCATCTGGCAGTCTGCACACTTGAGGCAGGAGCTGTGCCAGTGTCTGTCCAGGACCTTCAGGATGAACTTGTCCAGGATGTGCTGGTTACAGCCAGCACACTGGGGGATCTCTGTGAGGAAGAGGAGAGAGAGGTACTGTGAGCCTTCCACACAGCCCTGCTAACCAGGCCAGGCCCTGGCAGTTGCCTTCCCATTCTGCTGGTGGTGGAAACAGACATGGCCCAAACCACAGAGCTGTTGCATGTAGTTGCACAGGTTGTACACTGCACACAAAGGTGCATGGTCAAGGGACAAGTGGGGACTGAAAGCCAACCCTTGCTTTGCTGGCCAGGCTGTGTATTCTGGCTTGGGGTGACTTTGGCCCAGAGGAGTCATCTGTTTCTAAGGGCACCACAAGGCTAGCTGCAGCAGCTAAGCCATTTATGTCAGCTGCAGTTCCACAGCCAACAGGCCAGGAAGGCTCAGCAACATCCACCTCTGTTTCCACGACATTTTCACAAGTGATTGGAAGCTCTGCTAAAAACATCAGCCCCCAAAATAAGCCCTGCCCAGGCCTGGACTAAAAGGCCATCTGTCCTGAAAAGCAAATGATAAATATGGTGTGGGGGAGGGGGTGGGCAGTGATTGAGGTCCAGGCCTGAGGGTGCTCTTGTAGAGAAAATCTCAATATTTTAATGAACTGCAACCGATACCATAGATCGGCTGGATCAATACCTCATCCTAATGTGCCTTCCTGTGCTGCAGATAGGAAAGCTAGAAACTGCTTTTCCAGATGCCCTTGTGGCTCACATTTTGAAGATGATTGAGTCTTCCATCAAACGCTCTTGGGAGGGACTTGAATTCAAAACTGAGCTAAATGTCAAGACAGCTGAGGGACAGGCTCCCCTTGTGCTGATGTGCGTCATGGCGGAGGCGATGAGGTGCTGTGTTGGGTGTTGCACTGTCCTGGTCAGTCACGGCAGAGGCAGTGCAATTCGGGGGGCTGAGAGTTATCCTGGAAGCTCCACCCAGCGGGCTCCACTGAGTTGAAAGCCACCTGCCACCTGATGATTAATCACTTTTCACTTAAATAGTGAAAGTGGACTCTGTTGTCTGCAACGGAACCCTAACCACCGCCCCATCTGGTTCCTGTCCTGGGTGACTTCCTATCTGAGGTCTGTTTCTCCGCCATCCCATCTTTCCAAGAGATTGCTTGGGCATTTGATAGTATTTTGAGTCACTGACTGTTTCAAAATCTACAAAATGGTCAGGTTTCCATGGTTGGATGAACAAACAGTGCTAGGATCGCTAGCCATTTTCCCCTGTGCTTTTCAAAAAAAGAAGGTGACAAATCAACAAGTACTAAGAACAAAAACATAAAAGTGCAAGCGTTTGGCCTCCTAGAGTATCCTCCTGATACAGCACTCGCAAGGCTGGAAACCCCAGGGTTCCCATCCCTATTATAAAAGACACCTTTGCTCGTTGTTCGTCTAAACACTCACTGCCTAGCGTGGTGCCTGGCACACAAGGGTAACACCACGGATGTTTATCACTAAATAATAAATTGATCAAATCGTGTCTGAGAAGCTCACCTTGAAACAGTTTTTCACTAGTTTCTCCTGTACACTCCGAAATGTCAACAGCAGTAAAACCAAATCTCTCATGAATCATACATGGTTTTTTGTTTTGTTTTGTTTTGTTTTGTTTTGAGACAGAGTTTCGCTCTGTTGACCAGCCTGGAGTGCAGCAGTACAATCTCGGCTCACTGCAACCTCCACCTCTTGGGTTCAAGCGATTCTCCTGCCTCAGCCTCCTGAGTAGCTGGGATTACAGGTGCGTGCCACCACACCCGGCTACTTTTTGTATTTTTAGTAGTAATGGGTTTCACTATGTTGGCCAGGCTGGTCTCAAACTCCCAACCTCAGGTGATTCGCCTGCCTCGGCCTCCCAAAATGCTAGGATTACAGGCGTGAGCCACCGTGCCCGGCCTCATACATGTTTTTGATTCATATCATGTTTGTTGGTTGTGATATAATTTAAAAAGTGTTAACATAAAGGAATTACCCTCAACGTACTAAGAAAAATTTTAAACACATCTAAACCTATGTAGAGAGAAGGCTTTCTTGACTATTAAGACATTTATACTTAAAACCTATAAATAGGCTATTGGGACAATCACCAAATGCCATCACTAGCCCTGTACACAGAAGTGACAACCTTGGGCACAGTTAAACCCCAGCCCCAGCCTATTCCCTTCATGGCCCCAGTACCACCAGTATTTGTGTGGAAGTCAGGCCTGGTATACATGCCTTGCCTGTTGACCCCTTTCCCTTTCTCAGACCAAAATATCCCATGAAAACTATCAGGTGTCCCACTTGCTAATCGTCCCAGTATATATAGGATTCTTTTTTTTTTTTTTGTCTATCTCCACAGTTTTCCTCCTTGAGAAATACATTGTCCAGCCAATCAGTACTTACCCAGGAGTTCCAGTGTGCCCAGCAAAGTACTGAGCACCTGACAGCCACAGGGATTTCCACCCAGTGAGGGGATGGGCAGGGCATGGGGTGGGAATGTGGATTCTGGAGCTCAGCTGCCCGGGTTTGGATCCTGACTCTGCTTTTTAAACTTGGACAAATAACTTAGCCTCTCTCTGCCTCAGTTTCCTCGCCTGTAAAAGGGGGTGATGATGACAGTAGTGCCTGTAGGATTGTTGTGAAGAGCAAACGGATTGATACAGGGACAATTTTTAGGACAGGCCCCAGTATACAGTAGGTGCTCAAGACAGGCTTGCTACTATTAGGAGATAACTGTCAAGCCCACGGAAAGGCAAGTTAGGCACCCATGTTCCTGGGCATTTTCTCCTGGAGCCCTCACAAGCATCCCTGCAGAAATGTCATGACTGTCCCGTGGAGGCCGAGTGGCCGCCTCACACAGCAACTATGCCAGCGGCCTGGGGCCATGCCTGTCTGCCCCACGCAGGGACTCACTCAGCCACACCCCTGGCCTCCCTCCAGGGCCCATCAGGGGCTGGCTGGCATCTCTGGAGGGCCCTGGAAGGTCTTGATGAGGAGGTGACCCTTGAGCCCGCCAGTCTATAAAGGGTGGTTAGCCAGGAACTCCTTTGGTGTGACGCCCCCAGGATCCAGCAGGAGAAAGTAGGGGACAGCTCAGGTCAGGAGAGTTATGAAGGGCAAAGGGGAGCGGGTTTCTCCAGCATGAGCTGAGTTCAGTGCCCCTGCGGTCTGCTGAGCAGCGGAAAGGCTGAGGGAGGAGGTGTCTGGGAGCACTGCCCAGGCCTCTTCTTGCAGGGGAGAGGAGGGGAGACCCAACCAGGAAGCCCTCCCAACTCAGGGAAGTGAGTTAAGGACAAAGGGCGTGCAGAGCCAGCAGAATGTGTGAACAAGACCTGCTGTGTGCCACAGGGCAGTGCCATGTGCCCACTGAGCCCCAACAGCAGGGCATAGCTGTGGCAGGAGGCTGCCAGGCAGAGCCGTGCAGGGCTTCATGCCCCAGTGGCACAGCCGCACCTCTGCCCTGGGAGTCAGGTCAGGGGCTTCTTTGTGCGATCTCGATTTCCAGGAGCTGGGCCCTAGCCCCGGGGGGCAATTAACCCTTTGAGAACCCAGATGAAGCACCATCCTTGCTGGCCCCTGGCATGCGGGCCAGGAGCTAGCCCAACTCCTTGCACCTCCCTTGGCTCCTGGGCAAGAGGGGCTGAGGGGCCGCAGATTCCCACCTAATTGTTGTTTGACCAGCCCTCTGAGGAGAGATTTGGCTATATTTCTCCTCCTAGCCACCAGTGCATGGGATGAGGGTGAGGACGTATGCCCATAAAATTTATTTCGAGCAAGATATCTAGTGGGAGCCTTAATCTGATGAGTATTCAAGAGAGAATACATTAGGGCTAATGTATGCAGGGAACGGCGGGCAGGGGAGTTTTAGAGGCTTGTAAGCAGAAACAGCATCATGTTGAGGAACAACACTAAAAGCAGACAGACAAGCCATTTCAGCCTCGAGCCTGGAGGAGAGGATCCACGCTGGGTCACTCTGGGTTGCCCAAACTAGAGGTCCTCACAGAGAGGCCTTGGGACCAAACCAGGGCCCTCTGGTTTGGCAAAAATGGAAGGGGCCTACCAAGGGTGCCCTTTAAGTTAAGAATTAAAAAGCGTTTCTATTCCACTGTAGATTTTGATGTGGGGATTAAACAAAGATAATTTGGAAATGCTCTAAAAGATCTCCAATATTCCAATCACAGTAGTACACGCCGGCATCAGAAGCCTGTTATGAGCCACGTCAGGGCTTGAGTGTGTATGGCCTCAGTGAACCACTCTCAGCGAGGGAGGAATTACCATTCCCATTTTACAGCTGAGGAAACTGAGCCTTTGCGAGATCAGGCGATGTGTCCAAGGCCCACAGTGGGGGAGCCGGAATTCCAACCAATAGCCTGTGCTGCTGCTCTCCTGAAGATGGACTAACCCAGCCTGAGAGCTCAAGGGGCCTGAACTAGCCCCTTACTTGGCTGGAGCCTGTCATTGTTTTAGATAGGAAATTGTGGCAGAGAGAGAGTCTCAACACGATTCCATGTATAGCGACAAGGGATTATAAGACCACTGGCCTCTTGAGCTCCCTAACAGCTGGGCAAATGGAAACGTTGGAGGCACAAACTGAGATGACACAGGCATCCAGTGTGCATGTGTCATATGGGATGGACGCCTAATGTCCAGGGGAGGGTGGGAAGCACCAGCCTCTGTCCACCATCTCCTCCTCCGGCTACAAGGTGCCTGCCTGTTGATGGCGCCCATCCCTACTGGTGAGGATGTGGACACCTGTGAACTCAGACCCCACACTCCAGGCAACGTGGGCCCCAGGTAATTATTTAGATTAGTAAAAAATATAAACTATCTGGAAATTTTTCAAAGAGCAACATAAGCCTTTTAATTAAACCTATAATAAAGTATTATGTTTACAGTTTACAAAGGCTAACAGAACAGTTTATCTAGGTTTCCTACCAGAAATAAAGTTCTGGTGCATGAACCGGATCTCCTCCTCCTGAGGGAGGAGGTGTTGAGGAAGACTGCCTTGACCTCCTCTTGCAGGGGAGAGGAGGGGAGAACTATCTCCCCTCCCCTTTTCTTACAGAGGTGCAGTGGCTCACATCTGTAATCCTGGCACTTTAGGAGGTCAAGGCGGGCAGCTCATTTGAGGCCAGGAGTTTGACACCAGCCTGGCTAACATGGTGAAATCCCGTCTCTACTAAAAAAACAAAAATTAGCCAGGCATGGTGGTGCATGCCTATAATCCCAGTTACCCAGGAGGCTGAGGCATGAGAATCGCTTGAACCCAGGAGGTGGAAATTGCAGTGAGCCCAGATATGCAGCCTGGGTGACAGAGCAAGACCCTCTCTCTCAAAAAAGAAGGAAGGAAGGAAGGAAGGAAGGAAGGAAGGAAGGAAGGAAGGAAGGAAGGAANAAGAAGGAAGGAAGGAAGGAAGGAAGGAAGGAAGGAAGGAAGGAAGGAAGGAAGGAAGGAAGGAACGAAAGAAGGAAGGAAGGAAGGAAAGAAAGAAAGAAAAGAAAGTTGTAACCAAAATTTGCAAGGGGCAAGACAATTTCCAAATCCCCAATAAGCTCAACGTATTTCATGCAGTATTTACTATCTCAAAAATTCCACTTTAAAACTGGAATTTATGCAGATGCTTGGAGTCACTAAGGACAAAATTTGATCTAATAACTCAGTTCCCAATATGAGGAGTCACTTCACTTAAAATTAAAGTTTTTCTCTTATCTGCCCATAAGTGTTTCGTGACGACGCTCTCTGCTGGGGCTCTGCAGAGGGTAAACTCAGAAACAAAAAAGTAATGTCCCTGGAACAGCCAAAGAATCCTTGGAAATGCTAAACCACATAGAACAATACACTCCCCATCTGCAAGGCCCGCCCACCGGAGCATTCCCAGTCATGCAGAGGTACATAGGCAAGGCACAGACCTAAGCCCACATGTACCTGCATGAACATATACAGACATCCTCACATGCACTCACATACACACTCAATATTCATGCAGATATATATATATACACATACCCACACCATACTTATATACAGACATGCACATAGCACAGACACATACATACACATACAGAGAAACACAATCACAAATAAAGATACACTTTGAGACACATACATTTCTACATATACAAAGGCACACACGTACCACAGTCACATATACATACAGACAAATGTACATGCATATTCACATATTCTCAAAGACACATACTCACATGTACACAAACACACACACACAAACACATGCGCTCACATCCTCATACATGGGATGAGGCATTGCCACTCTGGAAAAAAAGCCAGTTCTGAAATCAAGCTCTGTTTGTGGAAAGGAAGGCTTAGCTGAAGGAGGGAGCTGTCCAATCCTGAAGCAGTAGGGAGAGTAGGGAGTGAGTGAACTAGAAAAGCAGAGGGAAGTAGAAACATTGTTTCAAATACTTTTTTGGAGAAGGCTTAAAAATACTGGGAGATCAGCCTGGGCAACCTAGTGAGACCCCGTCTGTACAAAAAAAAAAAAATTCTCCAGGCAGGCCGAGGCAGGAGGATAGCTGGAGCCCAGGAGTCCAAGGCTGCAGTGAGCCATGATTGCATCACTGCATTCCAGTCTGGGCAAACAGAGCAAGACTCTGTCTCAAAAACAAAAACAAAACAAAAAGAAAACACACACACACACACACACACAACAAAAATTTAAAAATATTTGGAGAATTTGAAAGTTTTCAGTTCTGCTCAGAGTTTAGATCTCCAAACCTTTAGGTCTTCCAAATGCCAAAAAATTCCAGATCTAGTCAGACCTGAGCTCAGATCCTAAATTCCACCCTGTATGTGATCTTGGGCAAATTGCTTAACGTCTTCAAGCCTTGATTTTCATATCTATAAAAAGGAGATAATCATACCACTCTTGGGGTAGCTGTGTTATGGTCACATCAGGTAATGCATGTAAAACACCGAGCCCCCATAGTCCCACTGTCCAAGGCCAATGGTTAGCTCTCTCCTTCACGGTCTAATAGCCAGTTGCCAACAAGATGCATGTCTATATTTAAAGTGTATCAAAATTACTTCATGATTCATTATTTCCTAATATACCTTTTCCCTCCCTCACCCCCCTCCTAAACACTCAGAACTCTCTTCCACTCCCTTAATTCTAAAGCTTTCCAAAGACACACACTTTTCTAATCAACCTGATCCTGGAGTATAAACAGCAGACAATGCAGTATTACAAGGGCTCAGTCTTTCTGGAATAAAGAAATCTGGCAGACTTTTTCCTCTGCAGAATGAGGACAGATTTGCCAGACCTTGGTCTCCCCCAGCATGTGGCTGGTAAAAATGAGGAGGTTGAGGCCACAACTGCCTGATCTTACTTCACTGTTGCTGTAATGTATCCAGGTTGAGGGTAGATTGGGTTCAAATTAACGTTTGGGGCTTCTAGCATTTTTTTCCTAGAGATATCTAAATGCTCAAAGGAAAAGAGACTATTTCCTGCTTGATAAGAAATCGCTACAGACCCTTCCCCAGTAGCCGTAATCTCCTTCTTCATCGAGGAAGCTTTTAAAACTCACAACGTGATAGGCAGCCCTCAAAGCACCTGAAGCATTGTGATAGGGGCACATCAGGCTTATTTTTCAGAGCGGCCCATCAGAAACTGGATTCCATTTTTAAATCCCCAAATTCCTCCATTAGTGGTTTCTGAAAGCTGGGAAGTGGAAGAGATCAAAAGGTCTGATGTGATCCGTGGCAGACCAAACTGCCCACACCCCTCTGGTGAGAGATAATAAATATCATGCATTTGTATTCCCCACTCACGTTTCTTCATTGCCAAGAAACTGCTCTCAAGGAACCAGGGGCCACCATGAAACATTTCACAGAGGGTTTGTGTTTGTTTGATCGATTTTAATTATTTGAAAAATGGTGTTTTCTATCCCTTTGGTCACAGAAGATCAAAAGGGTAAAGGAAAAAAAATTCCACTAAAGAGACTAATATGAAAGCCAACATATCTGACAATGACTTCTAAAATATATTTAAGAAAAGGCACCTTTCTGGGGAAAGGAGTCAGAATTTCAGATCTTTCCATTGAAATCATAATGCTGATGCGCTACTTAAATATTTTTAAAACTAAGTTACTTTGTACTGATAGGAATAATGTTTAGGCCTGGCACGGTGGCTCACACCTGTCAATCCCAGCACTTTGGGAGGCCAAGGTGAGAGGATTACTTGAACCCAGAAGTTCGAGACCAGTCTGGGCAACATAGCGAGCCCTTATCTTGATTATAATAATTTTAAAAGTGAACGATGTTTATTTAACTGTGCTCTGAGACCAGATTAATATTTTGTAAAATTTGTACTTTGATGTGCCAAACATATGGCTGTGCCAGCTTGATATGCCTCCTATGAGGCTTTTGCTTTTTAACTCCCTTTGCTTTTTCACTGCCTTTTGGATGAAGTGTTCTTTTTGTTTCATGCTTTGACTTGACAGCCTAATGCTCAGGACAAGGTTTTTCCTTGCTGCTTTCCAGAAAAGGAGCTGGGTCCATGGGAGCCACTTGCAGGGCTCCCTGTTTGCAGACCCCACAATATTCCCGCTCGGGTGGCCATCCTCTTGGGACAGCCAGCAGTGCTCCCAAGGGTGGCTGTGTCTGTGAAATGGGAGCTGTGATCCCAGTCTCTGAGTACCTTAAAACCGCCAGCACTCCGAACTTGGTCAAGTACCTTCAAATTGGCAAGCTCATTCCCTCCCCCCAGACACCCTGTGAAGCAGACATTCATTGTCTATGTTTAAAAGGTTCTGAGAATAAGGGGCTTCCCTACGGGTACACAGGTTGAGGCCGAATGAGGACTAAACCTTCTTTTTCTCTGGGTCTGATGGCTTCCACCTGGGCTCAATCAAAGCCACCTCCATCTGGGATTTTTGCCCAAAACCTTTTTGCTGGTGATTTCCCTCCAGAAGTAAGCAGTTTTTTGAGCTTTGTCTCAAATAACATTTGGCCAATATATATTTCCAAAAACGTGTAATTGTATTTATTTGTTAAGTTTCTTTACTGACTACTAACTGAAAGGAGACGCCAAGTGGGGCATACGCAGTTGAAATATTATGCAAATGTTTTTCTTGAAATTTTCCATTCCTTTGCCACACGTAAGGAAGAGAAAACAACAAATTGCAGACATTGCTGTTCTCTTGCCTCAGGTTCCCTGAGTAAGAAAGAAGGAAGATGGTTTTCTAAAGGCAGGCTTGGGAAATACTGTCAGTGGGGGGCTCATTGATTTAGTCTGGGAATGACTAATTCTAAAAATGCATCAACAAGGTGAAACCACAGGATATACCAAGTTATGGCATGCCTGCCTAAACACATACCTGAGTTCTGAAATGTCCAGGTCAAAGATTTATAACGGAGGTATAGTTACATTAAAATTAAATTAAGAGGTCTATTATTGGATAAATATTTCAAAAATAAAACTTTCCATTTCAAAGTAGCCACCATCACCGCTGATGATAAAATCCTGTTTTCTGGTCACAATTTGCCTTTTAAATCACCTGGTAATTGTGACCAAAGGAACCAAGGCCTGATTCATCCATGCAGTCCCCACACAGGGAAAACCTGAGGCCCACGACTCAGTTTTCCATGACAAATCTAGTGTATGCCGCCCCCCAACCCTGGCTCTTTGTCATTAAAGAATATTCATTTTTGTTGAACAGTTTGTAGTTCCTGTTTTTATATTCTTGCTTATTCTAAATCAGCATATCTTGAAGAGGCAATAACAGAATTTTCCAAAATGTTTTTATAAAATTCCTCGTAAGGGATATTCACAACCTAGTAATAATCTCATAACACAGCTAAAGCACAAAATTCCAACATTAATTCTTTCAAACGTAAAGAGAAAAGGCACATTGAACATCAAGGTAGTTCATGATGATGACAGCAGCATTAAACATAGAGAGCTGGGCTAGCCACAAAAATACTGGAAAAATTCTAATTTTAAAAATTGGCATCACACTGAAGGTAAATCATATCCTCTATCATCATATCCACTGACATTTTTAAAAATGCATCAGTGTACTCACGTCTTTTTATCTAATTTCTAATTTTTTCTGGTTTGTCTTGACAAATGACTAGCACCAGAAAAAAAAGTCAGAAAATCCTTCTCACATCAGAAATGATCACACCTGAAGCCGTCCTTGCCCTTCACTTGCCTTCCAGAATCCTTCCCACTTTTACTGTTTGCTTTATTCGGTGGTTTGGGGTGCCTTTGAAAATCTCCTTTGTTCTTTTTCGGCTTTGTCAAAAATAGTAACCTCTTCAATAAAACAGCAAATTCAAAAGTAAACTGGAGATAATTTTGATGTTATCATTTTAAGGCTGTAATTTGGATAATATTTTAACATAAAGAGGTGAGTAACAATGAAATATACAATGTAAATATGTATTTGCAGGGATAGGATTATTTCCTAGGTGATACACCGTCACGTAATTAGTATTCTTCAGTAGGATATCAAATATTCTCAGTAATTGCAAATAAAACAGAAAATTACATTAAACAAATCCAGGTTCGTATATGGAAATGTTGTAGACATATCTATTTCCACTCCATTTTCACATTTAATCATTGCTAAATCTCTACAATGTATTTTTCTGATGTCTCACTCTGTAACAATTTTCCATATGTTTGGCAATGTTTCCCTCATAACAAGAAACTTTCAATTAATTTGGCTGCAAGTTTTGTCTCTATTAAGCTATTCCCAGAACCAATCCCTTAACCCCCTAACATCATAATTAAAGCAAATTATACTTTAAAGACATGTGGGGGTGAGGTACTGCAGTAAAACATCTGTGGCTAGACCCAGACTGACAGAGGGAATAGGGTGGGGAGATCTGAGAAAAGAAATCCACCGAAATTACAGCAGGAGGTAGGACTCACCTCCCAAGACGACTTTCCAGTCAGCCACTCATACAGTTAACCCCAAAGTCCATTTTCCAAGGGACAATCCATTTCATTTTCACCAATTAAACCCAAACTGTCCACCTACCCCCAAGAGCAGTGCCTCAAAATGGTTGATTTGTGCTCCATTTTGATCAGGGATCCTATAAAATTGAGGACTGAATAAGGTAAAACCTCACAGTGGCATCTAATTTTAGTTGATTTCTTCCTACCACAAACAATAAGAGCCCAGCTCCAGGGCGGCTTCTGTCCTATAGGCAGCACCTGTGCTCCCCTCCCAGGGTGCCTAGAAAGAGAGATGGGTCCACCACCGTGCAGCCTTTTACACGACCCCCCGAGTAACAGCCCTGCACGGTGTAAAAGTCCTGTGCCGTGAATTCCTGCACAATCCCATGTTTCTCCCCGCAAAGATTCTGCAAAGGAAGGAAGGGATAGACAGAAGAAGTTGGGGGAAGAGGGGAAGGAGGAGGAGGGAGAAAGAGAAATTCAAGCCACCAGACCCCGGGGGAATTTTACTAAAAGCAGTGGACTCTATTTGCCCACATCTCTGTTATGGGCATTGTTAACGCGCATTCCAGGAAGGGAGAAAGGCAAAACACTGTTGCAAACGTAAAACCCCCTCAACGGCGCCCCAGCCAGCCCTCTCCAAATTCAGCAGTCTATGCAGTCATGTATTTGGTGCTGCCACAGCAAACTGCTGCTTCAGTCTGTCTCTAACCTTGGGTTTCTCAAAGTGGGTAATATTACTCCTTCTGTCCTCTCTTCAGCTAAACTGGTTCCAAGTCCCTATGCGTTCCACTGCTCCTCAGCTCTGTTCCTGAAAAATTTCCTTAACTGAAAGAAAAGGCACAAGGTCCCTTTATCAAGTTTCACCCACCCTCCCCCCATCTACAACTCTTCAATAGGAAGAAGACACAAGTTTCCCGGCCAGAGAAATCTACTAAATACCCACCATTCCTGCCCAAAACAAGAAGCTCAAAGCAGATTTCATAACCAGGTAATAGAAAGAACGGTTAATTCTTGTTAACTAATGTTCCATCCCTGCAGGACTGCAAGCCCCATCCTCCTTCCCCCGGCTCCTCCCTCTCCTCCCAGCACTGGGGTCTCCGGCTTCAGTCTGCTAATGCGGGTGCTAAGTAATCACTAATTGACTGTAACGCAGAGTGAAAGGGCATTAAAATCCGAGGCAACAGGGAAGTTACGACAATGCAAATATTTAGGACTTGAGGCTGTCTACACCTGGCCAGCGGGGTCATCGGGTCACTGTTCAAAATACAGGATGCCCCTGTGGCCCAAGTTTTTGTCTGCTCAATGGAAAGAAATTGCTTTGCTGGTTTCCCGGCTCTCCCACCCCCACCCCACCTCTAGGAGCACTCGATTTTAAAAAATGGACCCTGGTATTTGCAGCCCTGTAGGCGGTCTCCGAGACGTCTTGAGGGCTCGCGTTACCCTAATCCTCACAGCATTTAGTCTACATTCTTGCCTTAACCCCGCTTTGTTTTTGGCGTGTCAAGAGGCAGGTGCAGATACACCTAGCTTCAGTCGTCCTTCCTTCAACTTCCTGCTGCTCTGGGTTTTCTCCCTCCACGGCTTTTCTAGTAATTCATTTCCTTCTTTATTAGTTTCACCCTTCAGATCCCTTTAAAAGACACATTTGTCCCACTGCCTAAATATAATAAAGTCCCATCCTGCACAAAGCCAACCCCCTGAGACACAGGGGTGCACTCGGTCCCAGTACAGCCGCGGCCTCTCGTGCGGTGGGTGCACCCGGCGGCCCGTGCCACCTCGCCTTCCCCGGCGGCGCACAGTACCACCAACTCCCTCCCCTGGTCGATTTTAATTGACATCCTCAGCCGCCTAGGTAGAGACTCTGTTTCTCTGGAGCCTGACACGTTTCCAGCGCTCGTCAAGGTCCACTAAGCTGGGGGAACCAAGCGGGAAGCCGAGACTCGAACACCCGCCGAACGCGCGGGCTGGGCGGACCCGCCGGCGGCCTCCCCGCTCCCAGGAGGAGGAACCCCTCCGAAAATAGGAGCATCGCTTTCCCAAGGTTAAACAGTCACAGAAGACTCGAGTCGCCGGGGTTGGGGTTTAATTTTGTCATTGCAAATGCTTGGAACGAAATGGGCCTGGAGAGGAAGAGAGGTTTCCACCCCGCCTCCTCTTAATGGGAGCGTCGTCGCACTCGCGCCTGCCTCGCCTATCCTTGCGGGAAAAGTCCCTGCCACCACTTTAAAGGGCAGCAAAGGGGTCCCGGGCCTGACTAATTCCAGCTCAGTCGGACCTCCGGGCCACCTAAGAGAATAAGCTCCGAAAACGGGCGCAAACCGCTGGGCGGATGGACCGAAAGGGCCAAGGCGCAGGAACCCCTATTGCGGTGCACGGGGGGACAGAGAGGCGGTCCCTCCCTTGCCCCCTTCTGGGCTACGACCTTTACCCACGGCTGCGGGACGCAGTAAGCGCAAAGCCGGCTACCCGCGAAGGGCCGCCCTGTCCAGATCTACCTCCACCGGCGAGCCCCGCAAAACCCAGAGCACGCCCAGGATTTCCGGGCGAGTGCCCAGGATCGTGCGCCGCCCACGGGTGCGCAGCAAACGCTCATTTAAAGAATTCATGGTCTGTTCCCCGGGCCACCCAGGCCGGCATCTGCCCGCGGGGCGGAGGAGCCCTGACCGGGTCGCAGCGAGGTCCTGTGGGTCGCGCTTCCAGACCCTAGGACGCCACTCCCGATCAGCCCTGCGTAGCCCCGCCTAGCTCTGGTTTTCGGCGAGCCCGGACCTCGGCCAAGCGAGGAAATAAACTTGAGTGAGGTCCTGCTTCTTCTCAGTCCCGACTTTACGACTTGCCGGGACACTGCGGACCGCTCATTGCAGACCTTTGCCCCTCACCTGCTGCACTTGCGTGCTCCGTGTCCGGCTTTAACAGTTAACTCCACATGCCAAGCGCACTGGGACAGCGGCTTTCCAAGCTTCCCTCCGTGCTCATGGGCCTCTCAGATAACAAGGCGCTGGAAAGGAGGAGGCCGGAGCCCTCTCGCCCCTTGGGCGTCCTCGGCCATCCGCTCTCCCAAGCGGGGCGCTGCTGCGCTCACCCGGGGTTTCTCCAAACTCCCTTCTATGTGTGCGCAGCTCTGGCCAGGGGCTGGAACGGGATCCTAGCAGTTAGGACATCGGAACCCACAACCTATCAGGCCTGAATCTGCCGGCGGGGACAGCTGGCCTCATCTGTAAAAATTGTCTCCCGTCTGAGAATATTCTTGCGACGCAGGGAGGGAGGTCTATGGTGCCCACAGCTGCTGTATCGGAATGTTCGAAATATGATAGAATCTCAATCTATTATATACACACACATACACACACACACAAAATGTGTGTGTGTGTGTGTGTGTGTGTTCCTCGTACAAGGAGACAAGGCAGGAAGAACAGCACCAGCGTTTGAGCTGGTCTTGGGCAGTGAACCCGTCTCACCCCCTTAAGAAATGGCCTGGAGGAAGGACGGTCAACAACCCCGGGGACTCGGATCCGCGACACTACCTGCACTGGGACATTTACCCCACGCACCCCGGAGGAGCCCCAGGAGGGGAAGCCCCAGGGAAGTCCTTCACCCCGACCCTACCAAACACAAAATAAAATACCCTTTTCCTACAGCTTCGGGGTTCGCCAGAGCTTGACGGAAGCATTTTAGGAGACAAGGAAGGCGACAGACACCCCCAGGCCTGCATTCCAAATACCACCCCCAGCCGAGACCCAGCGGGGCTCCTCCTTCTCTGCCCTCTCTCCCTCCAGGGATCCGGCCGCAGGCGTCCGTCATCCTTTCCCTCGGTGCCTGGGGAGACTATATGGCAGATGGGTCAAAACCGAGGCGGATAAAACGCCCCACCTTCCTATATGCCCCGCGCTTTTCCTCGTCTCCTCAGAGGACAGGGCCGTCCAGCCAGGGCCCCGACGCGTGGAGGGACTGCCGAGGTCCAGGGAGAGAGTTTTGGAGGCGGCGCGGGAGGCTCTCGCCTCACCTGCACCCGACACGCCCCGGTCGGGCGCTGTGAGGATTCGGATCTCGACGTCCCTACAGCCCGGAGGGAGGTGGCGGGGACGAGCTGTCGGTGCGGGCCGTAGGGACAGCTGTAGGGCTGTCGGAGCGACGAGGCCCGCTCCGGGGGGCGCGCGACCAAGGCGAGGTAAAACAAAAAACAAAAAACAAAAAAAACAGGAGGGCGATGGATGGCGCGAACGGTTAGTCCGAACAGGAGACTGCGGGGGCGGGAGGCGGGGACACAGTGGCAAGGAAGAGGCCAAGTCTGGAGCAAGACCAGCGAAGAGAGGGAAATTATTACATCACTTGGAAACGTTTCCCTAAAGGGTATGCCCCTCACCCATCCCCAAATAAGCAAAAGAATAGTCCAGCTGCCGCTGAAATAAGCTGGATTTAAATCACTTCTTCTAAAATGCCCCTAGAGGAGGGCACTAGAGGCACCGAGCTTGGGGACACCTAGATCTGTGTCCCCAAGTGCTCCATTCATGGTGACTCCATGTGATGAAGAAGCGAACATGTCTGTGTTGAGGCGGAAACCCAAACCTTCTAGTTGGCGACTGGAGGGACCCCTGTGGGGGAGCGTTTCTTTTGTCTCCCCTCCCCTAGGATTTAAGAGCCTGCTGTCCTGGAAGGCCCAAGGGTTGGCCCCACGACCCCTTGAGCTTCCCCCTTCTCAGGCCACGGGCCCAGTCCCAAGAAAGCTAATAGTTGTGTATATGCGGGTGATGGGGACCTATCCCCTGGTCCCAGCACCAACAGCCTAACAGCCAGCAGCCAGATGTGCTCCAAGAGAGGGTACAATCCACTCATATTCCAAGAGGAAATAAAAGCTGGATCCGGAAGTCTTCAGGGAATGGGCCCTCACTTTTGGCCAATGCCTCCTCCAACCAAGGTCACAAAACTCGGACAAAAGGGAGAACTGACCACCCCCTCTAGGTTAGACACTGTCTCGCTGGGCCACCCTGGGGTGGGGGTGAGGGTGGGGGGCAGGGAGGAAGTTCCTTTGTATACTTCAAGTTTTCCACAGTGTGAACCTAGACTCAGCCTTGGCAAACTGTAGCTCTGAAGGTGAGTTCTGGGCATTTTAGCAAAGCGACTCCCTGATGTCGAACATCAAAGTTGTCCCTGAATAAGGGAAGCAAAAAGTGAGACAATCAGAGCGTCTCTCATCACAAGAAAGGCCGTCAGAGCAGAGACCATCGTCCTTCATTGCGGTCCCAACGGACAGGTCACCTACGGACCACAGCCATGACAGCACAGATGTACTGGGTACCAAGGACACTAGTAACACACACACACCCTTTCCCCACTCACACACTCTCCTCACTAGCGCAGAGCTACAAGCAGTTTAAGGACTCGGTGCACCTTTGCCAGCGTTTCTGTTTCCGTTTTTGCAGAGACTGAGAACCCACTCTGTCCCTGCCTGTGTGCGGGGTGTGGGGAGCAGTGAATCTCCAATGCCTTCTATGAAAACATCTTAGCAGTAAACTCAACACAGACGTGGAACTGTTTGCCAGCAGCTGACACAAAAACACGCAAAGAAGAACTATAGAATACAGTCAAGAAACAATCTAAATAGGCTTGGATGAAGCTATACTTTTCTAGTTCCTTCTCAAAAACTTCCTAGGGAAGCCCAAGATACGCCTGCCCTCCAAGGTATCGCCGGACAGAAACCCTGCCATGGAGACCCGAAGCGCAGGAGGGCGCGCTCGTGCGCCCTAGTTTGTAGGTAGTCACCATCCCTGGGTGAGCCGGTCCTTACTTAAAGTAAACCCCGAAGATGTAGCTACCGCACAACTAAAGAAGTCGCAGCCGGAAGTAAACCCCTTGGCAAGCGGAGCGAGGGACTCCTTGGTCTCTTCAGGGTGCCCAGGGCGCCCTGCTGAGCGTGCGAGCCACAGGGGCGGGACACCCCGGCGCTCGCCGCGCGCGCCCGCTCGCGACGATTGGGCACCTGTTCTGGCCTCGGCACAGATTCCCTCTCGCGGACTCTCGCTCAGGAGTGAAGGACAGAGACGGATTCCCTCTGGGAAAAATTTCTGCGCGCGCACACCCATACACACAGAGAGAGACTTGGGGATAAACACGCGCGGAGCTCCCGCCGCCTTGCTAATTTCGGACGCGGGAAGAAAGCTGGAGGGCAGGCTAGCAAAGCGCCCACACACCCCGGTCTCTACCTCTCCAAACTCCAGCCAGCCTGAGCATCTGCCCTCGCGTGCACAAAGGTTTGAACCCGGAATTCACAACTTGTGGGCGCTTCTCCCTCCCCTGCATTCCTAGGCTAGCTGGAATGCAGCGAGCAGATTCCCTCACAAGGAGCAGTCAGTCTCCGGCGGCGCACGCGGCGGGCGCCGCGGGCAGTAGCGGCTGGGGACGCACCCGGCGCGCACGCCCGGGGCGCGGGCTGCAGGGATTAAGAGTGTGGCCGGGGCTTCGCCGCCGCCAGCCCCGGGGGCGAGAGACGCGCTCTCCAACTTCCCGCCAGCTGGGGTGAAGTTGCACTAGCGGTCCCGCGAGCGCTGACCGTCACACCGTCGAAAGATTTGTGGGGACCACCTTCGCCCTCAGGCCTGGCCTACAGCTCGTACCCCTGGGTGTCCCCAAACAGCATTCTCCCCAGCGTTCCAAGAAAAGCCTTGGGCTGGAGATGCGGGGTTCGGTACTCGGCTCGCCTCAAGCATGATCCAGGAGGCGTTTACATTCGGCCTCAAACAGCCAAGAACCTGCCCCCCTGAAACGCACTCTGGCCGGTGCCCCTGCCCTGTGACCGCCTCTGCGCCCCGGCCGCCGGCCCCTCCCGGCCCCCGAGCGGCGTCCGGCCCGCCCCGCAGCGACTGAGGCTGCTAGTTGTCGTGTTAGAATTAAATCAGAGAGAAAGGGGGGTGTCTTACGTTGCATCGGCACACCTAGCATCTCCGGGAGCCCCTTGACAGCCCCTTCCGCGGGGACAGTCGCACTCTGCATCATCTCGGAGAGAGAGCCAGCGAGTCGCAGTCTCCGGAGATCTCTCGCTCTCTCGCTCTAGCTCGATTCAGAAATTTCAAAATAATAATTAAAACCCCAAGCAGGCCGCTGGAGTCACAGTGGAAGCCGGGCCCTCCGCTTCTCCGGGAGGACTCCACAGGCTGGCCGGCCCCCTCCCCCCACCAGTCCCCAGTCTGTTTCCAGTCCCTTTGATCTCGCTCTCCGGGGTTGGTGCACATCCCAGGTTGAGACGCTGTTGCTGCAGCTCTGGCTTTTTTCCTCTCCTCCCTCCCCCGCCCGCTCCTTCCCCCTCCCCCCTCCACCCTTCGCGTGCCGGCCGCCCGGGAGGCCGCGGTCACCCAGGCGTTTTGATTCATTCACACTGCAGGAGCGGCCGTGACGTCGCTTTCCGCAGGGAGGCCCGCCCTTCGGCACATCCCCCAACCCGGCGGCGGGCAGCCGACCCCGGAGGGAGTGGGGGTCCCGGCGCCCCGAGAGAGGCCGGCGGGGCGGAGGGGGGCGGGGCGGCAGGGAGCGGGGCGGCAGGGAGCGGGGCGGGGCCTCGCAGGCAGGCACCCCCCCCCCCCGCCTCCGCCCAGCCGTGCGGGCTCGCGCCCCGGGTATAAATTCTGCGGCTAGCCCGCCGCTGCAGCAGGTGGTCGGAGATAGCGGCGCCCTGGGTTTGTGGGTCTCCGTGGGTTCCAAGCCCGCGTGGCTCGTGTCCTCCTTACTCCTCCGTTCTGAGCCGGGGCCGGGCGGGGCAGGAGGTCGGGAGGCCCGGAGGCCGGGGCCAGGGCCGCGTCGCGGTGTCTTCGCCTTGCGCGCTCTCGGTCCCCGGCTTCGCTCCGCCGGACTGAGCGCGCTCCGTAATCGATGACCCTATCCATCTTCCTTCTCCTCTTCTCCCCTGGCCAATTCCTTTCCCGCCGGCACTTCCCAGCCCCTGCTCTCTCTCCTCCGCGTCTGGCTGAGGCTGGGCCAGGGACAGCCCGTACTCGGCCCGGAACGCGCGAGTCACGCGGCGGGCAGCGGCTGGGGAAGGCGGCCAGGGGCAGCGCGCGGAGGTGACGGGACGCAGGCCCCCCGCGCGCGTCCCCGCAGACCGCGGCCTGCGGCTGCAGTCCGCACTTGCCTCCTCCTCCGCAGAGCAGGGGACCCAAGCCTCCCGGCCGGGGAGCCTCCCCGGCAGCCCTGCCACCGGGCGTCCGGCTCGGCCTTGTCTTAGGTCTCCAGAGCCCGCTCTGCCTCTTCGGCTGCCACCGCGGGTGCTTTGAACCATCCCCGACCTCATGCGTGCAGGGCGGCAGTGAGCACACGGACGCCCGAGCTAACCAGCGAAAGGGCTTGCGATGCTTACTGTATTTACGAGATGCATAGACAGGTAGAGAGATAAACGCTTAAAACAAATTCTCCTCAACGCGAGTCTGGCGGAAATACAACAGAAGGCCCAACGCTGGGCGCTCGACGCCTCCGGGCTGCAGGCGCGGGAAGCCCACCCCGTCTGCCCCAAGACCCAGCCGCTCTCCTGCCCCCAACCCCCACAGCATTTCCTTCCAGAAATGCAGACATACGCGTCCTTCCAGCCTAGTGGGGTTCAGCTTAGGCGGGAATCTCCAAACAAGGGACACCTGCTCACCTTTCAGGGTTGGTAAGGGAGGAGCATGGGGCGGGGGAGAATGGCCTGGTCGTCTGCGCTGCTTAGAATTTGCCTCCAATGAGGTCACAGTGACTTCTGTGTGTCCTGGTACTGGGTTGGCATCGTCTCTTCCCTTGTTTACCTGCGAGGTGACTCCCGTGGGCGAGATAATATACGCAAGAAGAAAAAAGCAAAAGAACCCAGTGACATTTTTAGTGTTTACCAAAATGTGTTCTATAGAAATATAACTAGTAAGCAAACACAGGGAAATGCCAGCCTCATGTGCAGTGAAAAACATGCAAGACAAAACAACACGTGCACACCTTTTTCTGTTTGTCATTATGACCGACGCGGGGGAGGGGCATCCTAGAGTTCAGGACTGGCGAAAGGACTTGGACACTGGTACTCTCACCAATACTACTGGGTGCTTATACTCTTAATATCCGTTTGGAAAGAAATTCGGCAATATGTATCAAACTCATAAATTTTTCATACGCTTTATGTAGTACTTTTGAGTGTCTATTCCACGGAAATAATCTATAATTTTTTTGTAAAAATTTCATGCATGAAGATGTTTATTACAGCATTATGTTTTGGAGAAAAATAACCTAAATAGTCAACAAAAGAACAGTGGCTTAGAGAATAGATTCGGTTGTTTGTTAATACGTTATAGAATCATGGAAACCAATTATGAAACCCAATAACACGAGGATGCTTGTGAAATACTAATTTTTTAAAAAGCACAATGCAATAGCATAGGATTATAAATGTGTAAAAATCTTAGTGAAATGTAAGGGCAATGATAATACCCATTGTTGGTTAGGCTGTAGGGAAATTAGAAAACAATTTTCTGGTGGGGATTGTAAAGAGGGGAAATGTCTTCTCAGAACATTTTGGCTACAAATGTGATAGATTTGACCCAATCCCTATAGAAATTTATCCAAAGAAAATAATCAAGAATGTTTGTAAAGATGTAGTTACAAGGATGTTTATAATGTTTTTAAAAGGGAAAACCTAAAAATCTAACAATAGGGGATAGTAAATAAGTTACACTAAATTATTAAGTTAAATGGAATGTTACAAAGTCTTAGAAATAATACAACAGAAGAATGTTTAATAATATAGAAAAGGGTTTGAGATTTATTAGGAAATGTGAAAAAAGAATATGAAGCAGTATGAACTTCAGGAACATTTTTTTTTAAAAAAGCATGAACACCGTACACTTAAAAATGGTAAAGATGGTAAATTATAAGTATATTTTACCTCAATAAAAAATTGTCTAAAGTGGGAGGAGTAAAAAAATGCCAAAGTGTACAAGTCGTTGTCTGTACAGTGGATATTGTAGTTTATTCTCTTTGCTTTTTTCAGTTTTCTCAATGAGCACATTATTTTATAAAGCCGAAGAAACTAATAAAATGCTTTTAAAAATATTAGGGAAAAGGTAAGGAAAGATATCAAAATACTATTCAAAAGAATATTAGAAAAAAGGTATATTAGGGAGATGCATTATGGAATTTTCCCTCTTTCTCTTTTCCAGATTTTCTATAAAGTGATTATTTTTCAGTAATATTAGTAAAAGATAACATTCATATTTAGTGAATGTAAAGCATATATAGTAGTTAGTTTTATAATTTAAAATTATATTTTAAAAATGCTCTCTGCAGCCCCTGCTTCCCTGATTTGAACCTGCTGGGGTCCTGCCATTTTCCCATTGCATGTCACTAGCCTGTCACTAGGTGAGGAACAGCCTTACTGTGCTGGGGACTTTTCTCTGCCCAAGACTGATTCAGGGAATACCACTTTCACCTGTGTCGCTTGGCAGACAAGCCCAAGAAAGTCAGCTTAGCTCTCAGTTCTTGCACCTGTAAGCAGCAGCGCCAACATACCTTGCACCCCCATGCGCACACACACAGTACAGCTCAGCCAATAAATGCCCTTTCCACATTCTGAGGCTTTTTTTTCTTTTCTTTTGAGATGGAGTCTCGCTCTGTCGCCCAGGCTGGAGTGCAGTGGCATGATCTCAGCTCACTGCAAGCTCTGCCTCCTCCCAGGTTCACACTATTCTCCTGCCTCAGCCTCCCCAGTAGCTGGGACTACAGGTGCGCGCCACCACGCCCAGCTAATTTTTGTATTTTTAATAGAGACAAGGTCTCACCATGTTGGCCAGGATGGTCTCGATCTCATGACCCCGTGATCCGCCCACCTCGACCTCCCAAAGTGCTGGTATTACAGGCGTGAGCCACCGCGCCCGGCCATTCTGAGGCTTTTCTAAAAGCATTTGCCTCTTGTATGAGCTGGGTGCCATTCCCAAGGTCCTCCAATAACATCTATACCAGCCGAGACATTTCACTTCCCCTGGGACCTCAGCTTTCCCATCTGCAAATGAGGAACCCCTAGCAAAAAGCTTTCCTTAAACAGATTTTAGTGCCTACTGATGTTGATGGTAATAATAATAATAATAATAACAACAACAACAACAACATAATAGCATATGGTAGTAATGATAACAATTAATATTTATTGAAAGTTTGCAACTGTACCAGGCACCAAGGCAAATGCTTCTAGCTGCATAATTCTACCTATTCTTCATGAGGAACTGATACATGGTATTATCATAGCTACTTGGTGGATGAAAAATCCGAGGCTAGCAGGGGCTAAGCTGTTTTCTACCCCTAGAGAATGGTAGAATGGCTGAATCCCACAGAAGTCCAATAATCTCTACTATGGAATGGTCCAGAAAGAACCTTGGGGTGGGACTCAGTTTGGATTAAAATCCCTGAGCTGACTCAGCAGGGTTTTTCTCACCACAGTGCACCCAGGGCTGGCAGGTCACCTCCCAGGAATGTTCCTCAGACCCAGCCATATCCCTTTGGGCCAGAACCTGGTTGGAGGGTGAGCACTGGAGGATGGGCCTGTGGTGGGGTGATGTGGCTTTCTTCAGGTCTAAGTTCTGTCAGAGAAGTTGAACAATAGCCAGTACAAAGTACCCGGTACTTGCTAGACATTTATACACTCCATTTCTGGAAACCAACCCAACATGTCGGGGGATCTGATTAAGAGACAAGACACTCAATTTAGGAAAATGATTATAACTTACATTTGTCTAGCATTTTACATTTTACAAAGTTCCTCCACATATTTTATCTCATTTTATCTCCATAATTATGCCCGGGCTTGGGTATGATTATCAGGAACAGAGAGGTTAAGTGGTTTGCCCAAGGTCACACAGCTAATAAATTGCAATGCCAACTGGAAATTAAATCCAGTCTTTTGACTCCCAATCTGGTGCTCTCTCCACTCAGCATAGCAGTCTAGTGTGTCTTCTAACCCCTCTATTTTAAGAGCTTCACAGACTAGGCAAGTTCACTTTCAGATGCCACGAATCCTGAACCCCAGGCTCTTTCTCCACTGAGGGACGAATCTCACTGCCCCTGCTCCCCTCCCTGTCATCCCAGCTCTAATCATCTTCTCCTCATCCTCATTCCTCTCAAAGCCCCTTTCATCATTTGCATTTTGAAACTGTTTCCTTAATTATTCTCCTGCTGTTGGAAACCTGCTCTCCCCGGGCTCCGTGGCATCCTTTGATTTATCTCTGTCTGGATAACAGCTCCCCAATTCTCCTTGGGGAATTCAATTTTCATTCATTTTTCTGCTGGGCTAGATTGATATAGACCCTCTGCCCTGGTCCATATTACTCATCCCAGCAGAGAGAACCAGGGAGACCAACCCTTAGCCCGGCCCCTGGGGAGCCACTGTCTTGTTCAGGGAGCCACAAGGAGTTCTCCAATAAAAGGACAGGGGCCTTTGCTCTTCTCCATCTGTCCACCCAGTCCTTCCAGTCATTTGTCACAGGGCCTTTCATGGGCCCACCACTTTGTCATTTGTCTCCTTCTCTTCCCAGAACCTTGCAGGGATCTCTCCCCACCAGGATGCTGATCAGAAGGCCGTCACTGCTCATCTTAAACCTGCCCTGTGTCCTTGACACAGGAATTTAAGGGATATGGAAAAGAGATGGTCCTGTACTTGGCCATCTAACTCTCAAGATAAGATTCTGTCTCAGTTAGTGGCTAAGAAACAGGACAAGAAAAGGGCACTGGAATCCTTAGAGGAAGACAGAAAGTAACAATGGCTCACACTTACATTGCCAGCCCTGTTCTAATGCTGCAGGGATATTCCTCATGAAACCCCCACAAATCCTTAGAGGCAGGTACTATCATTATCCCCATTCTACAGATGAGGAAAATGAGGCACAGAGAGGTCAAGTAATGTGCCCAAGGTTCACAGGTGGTAAGCAGCAGAGCCAGGATATGGTCACAGGTAGTTTGGCTCTATCCTTGCCAGCATCACCATCATCATCAAATAATCCTTATTTAAGGGTTCCTGGGCATGGCCAGGTGAGCGGTCCATGCAGAGTACATGACCCAGCAAGGCCAAGTCCTCTGAGCCCATCTCTGAAGCCGTCACATCCCATGGCTGTGTGTATGGGGGAGCTGGGGAGTTTAGTCTTCTTCCAATTTCAGAGTTAATCCTCTCTATCTTTCAAAAGTCTATAGTACCGACTGGGCATGGTGGTTCATGCCTGTAATCCCAGCACTTTGGAAGGCCAAGGCAGGCAGATCACCTGAGGTCAGGAATTCGAGATCAGCCTGGCCAACATGGTGAAACCCTGTCTCTACTAAAAATACAAAAATTAGCCAGGTGTGGTGGCAGGTGCCTGTAATCCCAGCTACCAAGGAGGCTGAGGCAGCAGAATCGCTTGAACCCGGGAGGTGGAGGTAGCAGTGAGCCGAGATCGTGGCACTGCACTCCAGCCTGGGTGACAGAGTGAGACCGTGTCTCAAAGGAGAAAAAAAAAAAAGTCTACCTAGATCATTCCTTAATTCGTGCATTCATTGGGCATCTGTTGTATGCCAGCTCCATGACAGGCCCTGAAAGGTAATGACCTGGAGTGCCAAGTGCAGACAGTTCACAGCTTACTTTGCTCCAGGACTGGCAACATTCCCATAAAATTATGTCAGCAAAGTTCTCCCGATGCCTCTGTCTTCCTTGTGTTGGGAAGGGGTTGGAGAACTGGCTTAACAAATGTTTGGGTTCTGGGCTTAGATGACCTGCATTCAAATCCCAACTTGGATACATTCTGGCAAGTTCCTTTTCTGCTTTCCCTAAGGTCACATAGCTAATAAGTTGTAGTGTCAGCTGGAAATTAAATCCAGTCTTTTGACTAAATGGAGTTAACAATAGCACTCTACTCACAGACTGTTACCTAGTCAGCATCATGATTATACCCTCTGCAATATTTTGCTTTTTTTTTTTCTTTTCCTTGTTTTACATGTATAGGGGAAACTAAGGTACAAGAAACTCTCTTGGGTGTTCTTAAGTGAAGACTAGACTTTGGGAGCTCTTCTTTCCTAAGCATGCAGTTGGGATAGAGAGAGCCCCATGGCCATGGACTGTTCTTGGTTTTCTCCTTTTTGCAGATGGAGGAAACCTTCTCTTTCAGGTCTGCCACAAGCTGAGGTCAATGTGCCAGAGTTACTTCTTGGGTGAAATTTTAACTATCTTGTGAAAAGCTCCACTCTGTCATGGCAACAGACACCTTTCTTGTACCAAGCAAAGGGGACAGGAAGGTATAGCTGGGCTGATTCTGTATCTTTCCTTCGGAAGCTGTTCTGCCCACACTGCCTTGCACCTATGTTCTCTTTGTTTTCTGATTTGACTTAATCTCTAAATTTATGTAAAGAAGGAGCTTAGATTCCAGATGCTACACGACTGATACCTTCCCCGCTTCCCCCTTTCCTCATCTTCCCTCCAGGATTCAGCGGCATCTCAAATCCAAGAATGGTCTTAGTGACCAACATTTTTGTAGTGCTTGACAGTTTACTAGGTGCCTTTCCATACCCTTCTCACGGAAGCCTCACAAGGCAGGTAGATCACATCATACTCCAACCACTTTCTAGATGAGGAAAGTGAAGCGCAGAAAGGTCACACTGTCTGGGCTTGACCTAGGGCTCTGTCTCAGAGCTTCTAACCAGATGATCATTTCTCACCTCTTTAAGAGGACGCTAGAAATGGTCAGGAGAAGGGGTGGAAAGTCCAGCCTGGCTCCATTTTAAATAGCTGCAGGTGTCTAAGCTAATCTATAAAACAACCCCATCATTGTCTTGGCGAAAGATTTTTACTGAAGGAGCCTAACTCAGCAGTTTCCCTTCAGGAACTGACTTATAACCAAAACATGTCAATGTGTTCGATGTGGGCAGAGGGAACGGGAAGAAGGCCCGGGAGGTGTGTGTGAGGACAGGCAGTGAGGCAGGGGCCAGACTCCCAATTCCAGAACCAGACAGACTTCAGTGTGGGTTCCAGCCATGCTGCCTGCTGGGTGCGACCCCCTGCGAGCCTCCATTTACTTATTTGTGTAACGGGATAGTGACAGTTCCTACCTAATACCATTGGCAAAGGAGGAATAAAGCCTTTAGCACAAGGCCTGGTGCAAGCAAGCCCCCATAATTGTGATGCTGTTTATTGTCCAAGAACAGGGGTTCCCTGCTTGGCCTCTTCTCACTTCTTACATTCTGGCTCACTATGAAGAGCTTTCTACTGGTCATCAAACCTTTCTGCGTGAAAACACTGACCTGCGGAAAAGGGACCAGGTCACTGGAACTGTGGCCACTTTGGGTGGTCAAGGAGGAAATATTGAGAGCTTTGGGGGCAAAGGATTTCCACCCAGGCCTCACCCGAGGAGGTACTCTGCCGAGAACATAAACCCTGGCTGTAATCTACCTCTGAGTGTTATGTCTGTGAGAAGTTACACCCTGGGAGCCTCCATTTTCCTGTGTTTAAATGGGGGTGATACTCCCATAATTATCCTGAGAAGAGGCTGTTGGGGGATCAGGAGATCCCACAGGCAAAGCTCCTAAGGCAAATGCTCCACGAATATTCCTTGTACTATCGGGCCCTTCACTGAGCTCCTCAGACTTTCCTACGCACATCATCACTGGGGTGCTGTTCAAATGCAGGCTCTGACTCCGTACGTCTGGGGCCTAGGATTCTGCATTTCTGAGGAGTTTCCCAGGGATGCTGATGCTGCTGGCCTCTGGACCTCGGGGTGTGTGGGGACACTCCAGAACTCCACTGCCCAGAAAGCAGCTGCTAGCCGCATGTAGCAGGTGACCACTGAAATGTGGCTGTGAGAATTGAGATGGGCTGTAAATTAAATTATGTACTAGATTTTGAAGGCTTAATACAAAGAAAAGAATGTTAAATATCTCATTAAGATATTTTAAAATTGTATCATATGTAGAAATGATAATCATTTAAACATATTGGGTTAAATCTATTGTTCACATTAATTTCACTTGTTTCTTATTTGAATATGGCTACTAGAATATTTAAAATTACATAAATGGCGGCCGGGCACTGTGGCTCACACCTGTAATCCCAGCACTTTGGGAAGCTGAGGCAGGCGGATCACCAGGTCAGGAGATCGAGACCATCCTGGCTAACATGGTGAAACCCCTTCTCTACTACACACACACAAAAAAAATACAAAAAATTAGCTAGTCGCGGTAGTGGACGTCTGTAGTCCCAGCTACTCGGGAGGCTGAGGCAGGAGAATGGTGTGAACCCGGGAGGCGGAGCTTGCAGTGAGCTGAGATCCCGCCACTGCACTCCAGCCTGGGCGACACAGTGAGACTACGCCTCAAAAAAAATAAAAAATAAATAAAAATAAATAAATATTACGTAAGTGGCTGACATTATATTTCCATTGGGCAATGCTGTTCTAGGGTGCTCTGACTTGTATGGTACTTTTTAAGAAAATGGATTCAGGGGTACCTGTGTAAGTTTGTTATATGGGTGTATTGTGTAATGCCGGGGTTTGGGCTTCTAGTGAACCCATCACCCAAATAGTGAACATCGTATCCAGTAGGTTTTTCCCCCGTTGTGCCCTCCCTCCTACCCTCTTTTGGAGTCCCCACTCAGGCGTATGGTACTGTCCACACACACACACACATACACAGAGAAGTCTCCATTCCTCATAGCCCCTAGCACAGCTCCTGGTACCAAGTAAGGGCCTAATGAAAACTGCCAGGTGGAGGAACGGAAGGCTGCCCACAGATGGAGCCACATGAGCAATGGGCCCACCCCACACTGAGGAGGAGATGTCAGCTGCACAGGTGGGAGCTGAGCAGGTGGCTGTGCCTGACAATCTCCCTCTTGCAGTTGACCCTGACCTGCCACCCACCCATTCTCTGTCATCCTCCGCCCCACACTCTGCTTTTTGCAAGACTCTGGTGGCAAAGAAAAAGGAATTCCAGTGCTCCCTCCCCAGGTTTTGCCAGCTAAGAGGACAGGGCTGGAGAGGGATGGGCCATGGGATTGCTCGAAGCGCTGAAACACTGCATCCCACAGGCTTCCGGCTAACCAGGAAAGCCACCGGGGCTGAACCCATGGGCCTCATTCGTTTCCTCTGCTCCCCTCCCACAGTTCACATCACCTCCTCGGCTTCTCTTTGGGGTCCTCGCCCCACCTCTGCCTGGGAGAAGTTCATGACCACAGGGCATAGGCCAGACATGAACCTGCACAGCCCTCCCTGAGCCCCTGTCACCCAGGAGAAGAAGCTGCAAGCAGCCCAGAGGAGTTTCACAGAAACAGCTGGAGTGCCGCATCTGAAGATGCACCGCCTCCCACCCAGAAAGAACGTACACCCCGACCCTGGACCCCCACGGCGGCCCTGCCTCCCACCCAGAAAGAACGTACACCCCGACCCTGGACCCCCACGGCGGCCCCGCCTCCCACCCGGAAAGAACATGCACCCCGAGCCTGGACCCCCACGGCGGCCCCGCCTCCCACCCGGAAAGAACGTACACCCCGACCCTGGACCCCCACGGCGGCCCGCTCCCAGTGACCAGGTCAGGAGAGGCGCTGGTGAGTCAGGAGGGGGCCCAGGGCACTCGAGATCTGGGCTGCACCCCAAACCGCAGGGCTCTGAGTGGATCTCTGCCCCTCCACAGAGGCCCCTGCTTGTGTGTCCACGTGGCCCACACCCTGCCACCTCAGTGTCGCCCACCCCTCCTTCTGACTAGTCCCCTTCAGTAAGCACAGGGCACTAAGCAGGACAAAGAGAATTCTCAAAGCATGTGCACTTACCAGAGGTCAGGGAAAGACTGCCTTCACCGTGAGGGTTTGGAGGAGGAACAGCCTGGGAGCAGAGATCCTGGCAGGGCCCGGGACTCTAGAGAAATCAGGGCATCTGTGGGTGGGGGTAGCCTCCCTGTGGGGAGGAACCTGGAGAAGGGGTGCCCTGGGTGGGCCGGGGCGTTCCCCAGGAGAAGGCCAAACCTGAGGGAGTGCACAGAGCCCAGAGGATGCCCCGCTCCTCTTTTCTCTAAGAGAAGGTGCTCTGCTCCCCCTCAGAAGCTGGGAAATGAGGGTCTGCCTAGGGGGAGGGTAGCAGAGGGTCTGGAGACCGCCTCAGAGAAAATTAAATTGCACTTGAGGGCAAATTCTATTAGGGAATAGAGCCTGTCTCTCAACAGCCTGCGTCCATTTAGGTGATTAGCTAGGCCCAACACTTCCACCCAGAGCCTGGTGAGCTCTGTCCCTCCGTTGGGGGAGCCAGGCCGGAGGTCCAGCTGCCCCCGCTCCCCTCTCATTCCCCCTCTCACCACTCACAGCCCCCAAGCTCTTTGACAGGGGCCCAGAAGGACAAGCACCTTGAGTCTCTCCTGGAGCACAGAGCGGGTGAGCAGCTTCATGGAACACATGGAGAAAAGGACAAGCAGCACCCCAGGGACAGAGACAGATTTACCCTGCTTCAGTCTGCAGCAGGGACAAGGGAGGTCAGAGGTCAGGTGAGGGAGAGCACTGGGCACTGGGGTAGTCGGGGGGCTGGACTTGAGGGGCTGGGAGGCAGGAAGGAGGGGGACAGGTGGAGGAGACAACGGGGGAGCAAGAGGCCAGGAATAGAAGTGAGGAGATGGACAAGAGGCAAGGACTAAGTCAGCAGGGTTGAGACCCAGGGAGTGGGGATGGAGAAGACAAGTGGCTGGCATCTGATGATGCCGTGGAATGGTAAACTAATGGAACATAATGGTAAATCGTCAAATAAATAAATCCACCCGTGAGCGGACATCATAATAATAACATGCACCTTAGGCTACTGTGTTGCTTGAGTACACGTTCTAAGAGTTCAACAAATGTTGGCCAAGCGTGGTGGCTTACGCCTGTAATCCCAGCACTTTGGGAGGCCAAGGCTGGTGGATCAGTTCAGGCCAGGAGTTTAAGACCAGCCTGGCCAACATGGCGAAACCCCATCTCTACTAAAAATACAAAAATTAGCAGGGCGTGGTGGTGCGTGCCTGGAGGCTGAGGCAGGAGAACCACTTGAACCCGGGAGGTGGAGGTTGCGGTGCGCTGAGATGGTGCCACTGAACCCCAGCCTGGGTAATAGAGAGAGATCCTGTCTCAAAAAAAACAAAACAAAAAAACCAAAACCAAAACCCACAAATGTCAGGGCCATCATGAGCTGTTGGCCGTATGTTCATACACTTTGCACTGTCTCAACACTTTGGCAGAAGGGTCTAGATCTGAGGCCTTTCCAGGGCCCACTTGCCAATCCATTATTTCCTAGCACCAGTGGCACCACAGGCCCCTGATCCACAGGCCCGTCTTAGCCGGCTGGACCCTCTTCTGGCCCCTGCTGGCCATCTGTCCATGAGGAAATGCTCCCCCACCTCCTTCATGTTGATCAGTGAAAGAGTTTGTTTGATTTCCCTCAATTTCTGGCTATAAAATTATTTCATTTGCTTAACAAAACTTTATTATGCACACACAATGTGTTCTGAGGAGAGCCAGTGCTGTTTCTAGAACATGGAGAAACACAAGCACAGGCAATTTAAAATGAGCTCTGAGCAGGAGCATGGATGGAGCTGGAGGCCATCATCCTACACAGACTAACTCAGGAACAGAAAATCAAATACCACGTGCTCTCACTTATAAGTGGGAGCTAAATGATGAGAACATGTGGACACACAGAGGGGAACAACACTGGGGCCTATTGGGAAATGGAGGGGGTGGCAGGAGGGAGAGGATCAGGAAGAATCACTACTGGGTACTTAGGCTTTATACCTGGGTGACAACGTAATCTATACAATGAACCCCTGTGACACAAGTTTACTTATATAACAACCTGCACATGTACCCCCTGAACTGAAAATAAAAGTTAAATAAGAGGTAAATAAAATGAGCTCTGAGAATACGTAGTGGTGTATAAAGCATTGTCTCTGACCGGCGGCATGAGTTATTCTAGTTTAGGGGACTCTCTCTCACAGGCTCTCCTAAGGCCCACCATGCACCCTGAATTCTGGGCCCAGGTGAGCTTCACCCTTAAACCAAAGTACTCATGTTGCTGGGGTGGTTGCACTCCCCCAAAGAGCAAGGGATTTGTGTTCTTTGGGGGAGCGAAGGGGACGGGGTCCTCAGAAAGGGAAGACCCCTGAGGGAGGGAAAGAGAGTATGTGGACCTTCCCTAGCTGTGTTAGCTGCACAGTGGGTTGTGGCCTGTTCTGCCAGCACTCTCCAGCCCAGGGTCTCCCTTGAGGGGCGGCTCCTGCCTGGAGATGGGTTCCAATGAGCCCCTACCCGACCCCTGATGCTTGCCCAATTTCCAGGGCACAGGCATAGCATCTGAAGGCACGTGGAGAGTCTGGGAAGCTGGCTGGGGTTGCAGATGGCCTGGCACCCTCCCAGTGGAGGCTGCTCAAGTTTCCCAGCATCCAGGCTTTCTGGCTTTGGACACACCAAATAGCATTGACAACTGACAAGGCCCCTGTTTCCTGAGAACACTATCTCTCCCCCAGCCCCCGTTAGCATAGGGGTCAGTTCCCTCCTTGGGATTCCAGCCATCTTCATGACAAGAACACCCCTGAAAAAACAAGCTCACGTCCTTCATGGGGCTGGGAAACTTCCACCATGTCCCAGCCACCCACTCCTGGGGACCCTCTCCAGTGGCTCTTAGAAAGCATTCGAGAACCCCTGATTCCCATTAGCTTCACTCTCCAAGGACAATCAGTGCCCCAGCGCCAGGTAGATGCTTCCCACCAGCTTGGAGACCTTGGGCAAGTTACTTAACCACACAGATGACTTCCTCGTGGGAAAACAGAGAGGGAGTCCCTGGCTGTCAGGGGCAGACATGAAATCACTGTGCCGAGATGTTTCTATGAGGTCCTCGGGCCCTTTTACTCCTCTCTAGTGACAGCCAAGACATGGTCTTGTGCACTGTTATATTTCCAGCTTGAAGTACAGCACCTGGCATATTATGACTGCTTAGTAAATATCTGTTACAAGAATGAAGTGAGTGAAAGAATTTCTAAGTGACCTGATCCACTGCTCAGGCCCAAGAATGGAAGAAACCTGAGCGCATCTTCCCTGGGTCAGCAGGGCTGCGGAGGTGGCATCCGCTCTCGGGAGCAGCTCAGCAGCCTGTGGTGGCTCTGTCAGGCCTGGTTAGATGACTGGGCCTGTTATTGGTGTGGGCAGCTGGCTAGATACTCACAGTTATGCTGCTGTCAGAGCCCCACTTACCTCTCATCTGTAATGGTTCCCGGCTTTTTATGTACTTCCTGCTCTTCCGTAGCACTCTACAGACTCTATTACATTTGCCACGTGGTCTCCTGTGATGAACACTTGGGAAGAAAGGAAAAGCCTTTGAAAATGATCCAGAAACCGAGGCACCAGCCTTCAGCTTCAGCCACTGGTGGCTGGAATAAGGCTGGGGTTCTGCCTACGCACTTTCTATGTGATTCTCCAGGCCCAGGAGGCCTGTCCTGCTCTTGCCGCATTTCCAAGTCCTGGCTGTTCCTCCAGCCAGCTCAGGAATCAAGACTCATGTACCTCTTAGCATCACAGCATCTTATCATCAGATTGGAAGGCATCTCAGAGGTCTTCAAGCCCAACTGCCCACTCCCTGCCGAATTATGTCCGTGGCATCCCTGGATCACAGCAGGTCTCGGGGGCGGTTTTCAGAGGCAGCCAGGACCATTGCTAGTCAGTTCTACAGCAGGACTACTACTTCCCACAAAGTTTTGCCTTCGAATAAAGTAACTTGAAAGTTTGATTTTTCTGGGTTGCGAGTGTGTGTGTGTGTTAAGTGGTAATTTAGTTAGCACTTAAATTACTGTAAATAAGTACTTTCAAAATGACTTTAACATCTGGAGTTACTTGTTTTTTCCACTATTTCTTTAACCCACAATAATAAGAGTAAGAGTTGATCTCCAAACTTCCATATTAGATCTTTGCTTTTTCAAAGTGGGCAACTGATTTTTAACTAAATTTAAAATTATTAACTCTTCTCTTTTCTGAGACCGGGTCTTATTCTGTTGCCCAGGCTGGAGTCCAGTAGTATGATCATGGCTCACTGCAGCCTCAACCAATCCTCCCACCCTCAGTCCCCTGAGTTGCTGGGACTACAGGCATGCGCCACCATGTCAGGCTTATTTTTGTATTTTTTGTACAGATGGGGTTTCATCATGTTGCCCAGGCTGGTCTCAAACTCCTGGATTCAAGGGACTCACCTGCCTCAGGCTCCCAAAGTGCTGGCATTACAGGCGTGTCACTGTGCCTGGCCCATTATTTTCTTAAAATACAAAAATGAGGGGGTGTTTCCATAGTGTACTGGTTATCACATTCACCTAAAATGCGAAAGGTCCCTGGTTTGAAACCAGGCAGAAACAAGCATTTATTTTCCTTCTGGCTGGGCGCAGTGCCTCACGCCTGTCATCTCAGCACTTAGAAAAAAAAAAATTGCTCTAAAACATTTGGTTGCCACTTACATGATCACACCCTTAATGATTACGCAACATTGGCCAGGCACGGTGGCTCACTCCTGTAATCCCAGCACTTTGGGAGGTCGAGGCAAGCAGATCACGAGGTCAAGAGATAGAGACCATCCTGGCCAACATGGTGAAACCCCGTCTCAACTAAAAATACAAAAATTAGCTGGGTGTGGTGGTGCATGCCTGTAGTCCCAGCTATTTGGGAGGCTGAGGCAGGAGAATTGCTTGAACCTGGGAGGTGGAGGTTGCAATAAGCTGAGATCACACCACTGCACTCCAGCCTGGTGACAGAGTAAGACTCCGCCTCAAAAAAAAAAAAAAGATTCCACAACATTATGTGTGCAACACAGCATTCTCCCATGTGGAGCAGGCCCTTGGTGTTTATACTGCTCGGAAGAGGCCATGGCACTGTGTTGCACAGGTGGCCCCAGTGAACCACATCTCTGATATTGGAATGTTCTTGTGGAGTCCTTTCCTCTTGAGTCTGGGCTGGGCCTGTGATTTGCTTTAACAGACAGAATGTACCAGAAGTGACACTGTGCCCATTTGGGACTAAGTTTTAAGATGGCATGGCACTTTAGGGATCTTTGAGCCCCCATCTGTGCAAGAAGTCCAACTACCCTGCCAGAGAGACCTTGGGCTTTGTGGAGACACTATATGGAGGGGAGTGGGGAGAGAGACGGGGCGGGGACGGGGGTGTGGGGAGAGAAAGGCTCAGCTGTCCTGTGAGTTCAGTTAAGCCCAGCCTTCAGCCTGCCTGCCAGCTGAATGCAGCCACATTAATGACCCTGGCAAGACCCGCAGAAGAGCTGCCCAGCTGAAACTAGCCCAGACTGCAGAGTCATGAGCAAAGAAAATGGGTGTTGTTTGAAGCTAAGACATTTTGGGGTGGTTTGCCAGATAGCAGTAGAGAATTGAAATAGGCCAGAATATAATGCCGCATGAGATTAACCCCCAAATCTCAGTGGCATAACAAAAGTACAGTGTTTGGCAGGGGGCTCTAACATCTTGTATCTGGAATGTGTGGTTTCCTTTGTGGCCAAGACAGAGGAAGGGAAACTGGAGAGTTGAGCACCTTTGTCCGCTCTAAGTGACAGGCATCATTTCCTTTCCGGGAGTTGGCGCTCGCTTCCATCTCATTGGCTAGAATTAGTCACGTGGCCCTGACTCCCTGCTGGGGCTGAAAATCCGGGGAGCCGATGGACTGGCAGGAGCATGATTGCCTCTGCCAGTTTTCTTGGATTTAACATTCAAATGTTCAAATATGTGTGAGTGACTTGGAAATGCTCTGATAAGTAGTAGATAGTTTTGCCGAAGTAGAAATTTTCCCCATTTTATTTTTCTTACAGAAGTAATACGCATGCTTTGCAAATAATTCAAACACCTAAGTGTCTATAATAGCAAATGAATATCTCCCCACTACTGTAAAATTCTATTCTGCAGAGGTAACTACCAGTAGGAATTTGATGGATAATGTTTCAAGCTTTTCTCCTAAGTTCCTAACAGATAGGAATGCACATATAAACCAATATCTTTTTAATTCAAACACGTTTACTGTTTTCAGTAAATCCATACTATTCATACTGTTTCAGTTATCCATATTGTTCTTTGGTTTGCTTTTATTATTGAATAATCTATTATGGATGTTGTGTCATGTCAGTCCATATAGGTTTATTTGGTTTTCTTTACTTTTTTTTTTTTTTTTGAGACAGAGTCCGGCTCTGTTGCCCAGGCTAAAGTGCAGTGGTGTGATCTCGGCTCACTACAACCTCTGCTTCCCGGGTTCAAGCAATTCTCTGCCTCAGCCTCCTGAGTAGCTGGGATTACAGGCGCCCGCCATCACGCCTGGCTAATTTTTTTGTATTTTTAGTAGAGAGGGGGTTTCACCATCTTGGCCAGGCTGTTCTTGAACTCCTGACCTCGTTATCCACCTGCCTTGGCCTCCCAAAGTGCTAGGATTACAGGCGTGAGCCACTGCACCTGGCTGGTTTTCTTTGCTTTGCTTTTCTGTTTTTGAGCCAGGGTCTTGCTCTGTCTCCCAGGCTGGAGTGCAGTGCAATCATGGCTCACTGCAGCCTTGAACTCCTGGGTTCAAACCATCCTCCCACCTCAGCCTCCTGAGTAGCTAGGAGTATAGGTGTGCACCACCATGCCCAGCTAATTAAAAAAAATTTTGTGTGGAGATAGGGGTCTCGATATTTTGCCCAGGCTGGTCTTGAACTCCTCACCTCAAGCAATCCTACCACCTTAGCCTTCCAAAGTCCTGGGATTACAGGCGTGAGCCACCACACCCTGCCATTTGTTTTTCAGTGGTTGCTGGATATTCCACAATGTTACTATACAATAATTTTGTCACCTGTTGATGGGCAGACTATTTTTTGCTACTATAGATGTTGTCATGAACATTCTTGTACGTGTATTTTTCCATACATATGCATATATTTCTACAGGTTAGATCCTGGAAATGGACTTCCTGGATAAGGGCAAGCACCTTTACCATTCTGAAAGATTACTGCCCAAAAGCAGCATATTCGGTAAACTCCAGAAAGGGCTTACCATGTACAAATCTAATGCTGTTTCTGAGAACCTAAATATCCTTTTAAAAAATACTTGGTATCTCTCCTCTTCCCAGGATGCTGAGTGAAACCAGCTGAGAGGGAGTTTAGTCGGCCTGGGACAGCGAGCAGTTGAGTCGTAGCAAAATCAGGAAGTGTTTTACTTAGTGGTGGGAGTTGGAGGCTGTGCACTCATTTGTCAGCCATTAACTGAGCAGCCAGGGTGACAAGCAGAGAGTTACAGGATGGAGAGGATGAGCTCCTGCCTTCCTGGAGTTCATAGTCTGACGGGGAAGGCCGAGGAGTCGGCACACAACTTCAACAATGCGACAGGAACTGAAAGGGGACAGGGATGGTGCTCACTATGACCTACCCACCGGAAGGACAGCCTGGATGGAGCGAGGGCGTGGTGCCCAGGGAAGGCTTCCAGAGGAGGTGGCATGTGAACCTGGACAGGAGTTTGGGAGGGAAGAATTTGGGGTGGGGAGAAGAGCACACACAAAGACCCAGGAGTGAGAGAGCCTGAGACCCGGGGGACCCACAGATCCTATAGTCCTGCCTGGGGTGAGGGGCGCTGGTGGGGGTGGGCGGAGGGGCAGCTGGAGAGGTAGGCAGCGGCAGAGCACCCACAGCAGGGTCCTGCCACTATGCACGGGTTAGAAAAACTTGGTCCTGAGGCCTGGACCTCTTGACCAGAACATCTTCCTAGAAAATACCTGAGGCGGTGCCCTCTCCTGCTGGAACACCCCAGTGGCCCTGCTGCCCACAGGATCCAGCCCACTTCTAGGCTGTTCTTTCACTCCCACATCCCACCTACTCACTCTTCGTCACTCCCCAACTGTCCCCATCCCCGCCACTCATGCTAACCTCCTAGCAAGCTCCCAGCTCTTCCTGCATGAGTCCCATGTCCCCACCTCTCCCCCACCCCACCACCAAGAGGAGGAGGCAGCTGCACAGCCCCTGGTTGCCTGTGTCTGTCCCCTCTCCCCTGGACTGCACACTCCCTGAGAGCAGAGCACCTCATCAATATTTGCTGTGAATGTTACCACCTCCTGTCTTTCTTCTCCCTCAGGAGAAGCCCACCCAAAGCTCTTCTCTGGAGGGGGACAGAGTTTCAGGAACAGCACTTCTGTAGGAGATTTTCTTCCATGGTTGGAAGCATCTGTGACTATGGCTTCCAGCAACGAGCTTTTAAAACATGTTCCAGACAGGCTCGGTGGCTCACACCTATAATCCCAGCACTTTGGGAGGCCAAAGTGGAGCATCGCTTGAGCCCAGGAGTTTGGACCAGCCTGGTCAAAATAGCAAGACCTCATCTCTACAAAAAAAAAAAATTTTAATTAGCTGGGCGTGGTGATATACATCTATAGTCTCAGCTACTTAGGAGGCTGAGGCTGGAGGATCTCTTGAGCCCAGAAGTTTGAGGCTGCGTGAGCCATGATCACACCCCTGCACTCCAGCCTGGGTGACAGAGTGAGACCCTATCTCAAGAAAAAAAAAATACACATCCAGAAATTCTTTGACACCTCCCTCCCCCAGCCCCCAACACACACACATGGATTTATTCTTTTCAGTCACAGGAATGAGACAATGGTGACAAGGAGTGTTGCTGGAGCCACAGGCTGGACACAGAAAGGAATTCTTTCACAGAGAAACAGAATCAGCCCCGTCTGTCCCTCAGGCCTGGGAGGTGGCAGCTTCCTTTAGGCTGGTAATCCACCATGAAGGCCGCATTTCACACTTGCGCCCTGAATAGGCCAGCAGGGAATTGTTTCTGGAGAGTGAAAATTGGAACTCATCAGGGTAATTTGTCTGTTTTACCATACACATTTCAGGGTTGGTGCTCAGCCTCTGAGCTGTGGCAGCCGTGACGGAAGCTAGTATCAGAGAGATGGAGGGTGGAACCTCTTTAATCTTGTTGGAGAGGCCTGGCCAGCTGACTGCAAACCTGGCTGCAGGCCCTGGCATGTCCTTCACCTGCAGTGTTATCTGGATTACTCATCTTAGCGCCTGGACCCCCCCGATGGGAGGTGGAAGGGAGAGAATCTCCTACCAGGCCTACCGGACAGGCTTGTCCTGGGGTCTACAGGATGATGGTGGCAGCAGCTTTGGACACTGCAAATATCTTCTCCCAGAGGAGGATCACTTGAGACCAGGAGTTCAAGACCAGCCTGGGCAACATAGGGAGACTCCATATCTACAAAGAAATGAAAAAACTTAGCTAGGTGGGGTCATACATGACTGTAGTCCCAGCATCTTGGGAGGCTGAGGCAGCAGGATCGCTGGGGCCCAGGAGTTCCAGGCTGCATGAGCCATGATCAGGCCACTGCACTCTAGCCTGGGCAGCAGAGTGAGACCTTGTCTTTAAAAAAAAAAAAATTCAGATTAAGGTTGTTGAGTTCTATTTATAAAAATCCATGTGGACTTTTGATTGGTGTTACATTGGATTTTAGATTATTTGGAAAACTTTGATCTTTACAATCTTAAGCTGTCCATCCATACCACAAAATCTCTGTTTAGTGAGCTCTTTATGTCCTTCGTAAGAATGTCTTATCACTATGAGAGATCGTTGTTCATTTCTTCACCTGATTATAATCTGTCTCCTTGTATTAGTCCATTCTCACGCTGCTATGAAGAAATATCCAAGACTGGGTAATTAACAAGGGAAAGAGGTTTAATTGACTCACCATTTCACATGGCTGGGGAGGCCTCAGGAAACTTACAATCATGACAGAAGGCACCTCTTCACAGGGTGGCAGGAGACAGCGAGTGCCGAGCAAGGAGGGAAGCCCCTTATAAAACCATCAGATCTCGTGAGAACTCACTCACTGTGATGAGAACAAAATGGGGGAAACCGCCTCCATGATTCAATTATCTCCACCTGGTCCTGCCCTTCATATGTGCAGATTATTACAATTCAAGGTGAGATTTGGGTGGGGACACAGAGCCAAACCATATCACTCGTCCTATCATCTTGCCACAGAAATGTAATCAGAGACCTCTATTTTATTTACCTCTGTTCCCCCGCAGTGTCTGGATGTTACTGGCTCTACTTTACTAATGAAAAAACTGAGATTTAGAAAAGTTGGGCCGGGCGTGGTGGCTCACGCCTATAATCCCAACACTTTGGGAGGCCAAAGTTGGGGGTGGATTACCTGAGATCAAGAGTTCGAGACCAGCCTGGCCAACATGGTGAAACCCTATCTCTACTAAAAATACAAAAATTAGCCAGATGTGGTGGCACACGCCTGTAGTTCAGCTACTCAGGAGGCTGAGGCAGGAGAATCACTTGAACCCGGGAGGCAGAGGCTGCAGTGAGCCGAGATTACGCCACTGCACTCCAGCCTGGGTGACAGAGTGAGACTCCATCTAAAAAAAAAAAAAAGGAAAGTTGAACTTCCCAAGGTGGCACGGGTCATCAGCCACAGGGCCGTGGTTTGTAGTGGAAGAGAAAGGAGAAGAGTGTGTGAGGCCCAGCCGGTGGAAGGCATGGTGCTACACTAAGCGGTTTGGCCTTTACCCCATAGGCGAAAGGGAGATTCTAAAAGATTGTGAGCAGGGGCCAGATGACAGGAAAGAGGAGATTTAGTGGGGCTCTCCAGGCAGTGGAGCAGAGGCAAGACAGGGTAGATTCCAGGAGGCAGGGTGGAGAGTCAGCAAAAAGAAGAAGAGAGGCAGGAGAGACCTCAGAGCAAACGAAACCCATCAGGAAGATGGGAAGAGGCGCTTGCTAGTCCTGGGGAGAGGAAAGGAAACTGAAGGGGGCCAAGAGAGGAAACAGGCTTTAAGAGGAAGACAAGGAGCTTGAGTTTAGACACCTGGAGAGTTGAGGCGCCAGAGACGTCCCATGAAAACTAGCAAGTGGCAGCCTAAGAGAGAAATGGAGTTCAGAAGTGAGACCAGGAGGAGCTGGAGATTGGAGAGCCAGACAGCGCCACTCTACACTCTGCCTATACGGTACTGCAAGGTACAGGGTCTGCGAGGTACAGGATTAAGTGAAAAAGACCAGGTGCTGAGTGGGGTTGGTAGTGTGAGTTTTTCCTTGTATTTGCATAGAACAGGCCTGTAAGAACACCAGAAAACTTTCAGGGAGGGGAGCTAAGTGGCTGGGAGGCAGACAGGGCAGAGACACTCTGTGCCCTTTTGAATATTTTGAATACCTAAACATGCATTACCTATTCAAAACAATTAATGAAATTAAATTGTTTTCAAAAACAAAGGATGAGAAAGGACTTTAGGATGCATAAAGGACTTTGAAAATATAGTGGTTTTGCCTTTGAAGAGTGGTACTGAGCCTCCGGAGAAAAGCCCTCTATGGAATTCCCCAGGGGCAAGGCAGCACCCTCATTTCTGGTGCTCCTCGGCCATGATGGAGTGGTCAGGACACAGTGTCACATCTAATGCCCAGTGCCCAGCACCTCCTGCAGCCAGCTCATGCTGCTCCTAATGGTGCTGGCTACCTAGTTGTCCTTTGTTGCTTAAGTCCAGCCCAATTCCTGGCCCACTGTGACTGGTAAAGAAGGCTGATGATACTGGTGGTAAGAACAGGTATGGAACTCCTGCTATGTGCTGGACACTGTTAGCCACATCTTTAACCCTATATTATCTTTTCTCTCTCTTTCTCTCTCTCTCTCTCTCTCTCTGACAGGGTCTCTGTTTGCTCTGTTACCCAGGCTGGAGTGCAGTGGTGCAATCTCGGTTCACAGCAACCCCTGCCTCCCAGGTTCCAATGATTCTCCCATCTCAGCCTCCCAAGTAGCTGGGACTACAGGCCTGCACCATCACACCCGGCTGATTTGTGTATTTTTTTGTAGAGACAGGGTTCGTTGCCCAGACTGGTCTCAAACACTTGGGCTCAAGTGATCCGCCTGCCTCGGCCTCCCAAAGTGTTGGGATTACAGGTGTGAGCCACAGCCCGGCTACATTATCTTCTTTACAGATGAAGGAAACTCAGGTTCAGAAAAGCCAGTGCCCAAAGTTCCATGACAAGTAAGTATCAGGATTTGAACTGTAGTCTCCTTGACCCTGAAATCACTCTTTTTCCACAATGGCAGCTGCCTCCTAATAATTTGTTATTCACTCATTTAACCTTAATAATCACCTTTGATGCTCAGAGCTCCATGCATAGCACTGAAGGGGTATAAAGATGAATGATGAGTTTTGAGAGATCCACATCCTATAATGTATTTCTGTTCACTGAAGAGATATTTACTGAACCTCTATTATGTGTGAGGGCCCATGTTAAGCTCAGGGGCTGCAGTGAGAGAGAAGACTGTCCCACTGTCCTGAAGCTTAGAGGAGGTGGAGGAGACAACAGCCAGGCAGCCACGCTGCAGTGTGCTAAGCACTCCGATGAAGGCAGCCAAGGGTGCTCCTGCAGCTTGAAGAGGGGTACCTGGCTCAGGCTTGGGAGGCCCAGGGCTGCTAGAGGGAGTGATGTATCAGCTGAGTCTAAAATAGAGTCACAACTCAAATGGCTATAGGTCAGGCCCATGAGGTAAATGAATAAAGTAAAGGTCCATTCTTAGGCATAGATGTGCTCTTCCTCAATACCAAAGACATAGCAGCATGCTTCACTTCTATACAGATAATGCTCCTTTCCATTTTTTTAAAATATGGCCCATCCCAGCATGCTGGGAGGCTTAGGTGGGAGGATTGCTTGAGCCCAGGAGTTCAAGACCAGCCTGGGCAACATAGGGATACCCCCATCTCTCCAAACAATAAAAAAAAAAATTAGCCGAGTGTGGTGGCACACACCTGTGGTCCCAGCCACTCAGGAGGCTGAGGTGGGAGGAGTGCTTGAACCTGGGAGGTTGAGGCTGCCGTGAGCTGTGTTTGTATCACTGCACTTCAGCCCGGGCAACAGAGTAAGAAACTGTCTAAAAGAAACAAGCCAAAAAACAAAAAACAAAAAAACAAAAACACACACACACAAACCCATGCAGTTAGAGACACAGTGCAGGGAAATATTTCCCTCTTCCAAATCAACAGCACAAATGTGATGATAGATGGTAATCGCCCCTTGGCCTTCATATTGGGAAGCAAAAGGGAGAGATGGGGACTATGGCCCTGGGTGAGGAAGGGGGCCCGGCCGACTGTTGCCATGGGAATTGGGCCTATGTGGATATGTCTTCTGATTGGACTTGTAGATTGCTCCAGGTTCTAGTCAATATCTCTGATTATTTCCTTAAGGTAGATTTTGAACAGTGAAATAACTGAACCAAAGGGCATAAACTTTTTAAGGTTGATACATATTGTCATATTATTTTTCAGATATGCTATACAGTATAATTACATTATCACCTTTCCAGTACCAAACTGTACTGCTGCATACTATATAAAAATGCTATTGCACTACTCTTTCACTTCCTTGATTATTGTTCAACAAGTAGAATACCGTTTCATGTAAGTATTGATCTTTGTATTTCTTCTTTTGTAAGTTGACAGTTCATATTCTTGGCTCATTAAAAGTGTTTAATTATATAGTAATAAATATTTAATAAAGGTAAGAAAATACAGATAAATAAAAAGGAAAACGAACAGCCATAATCCCACCATGGGCCATTAACCACTATTAATGTTTTGGTGTCTTCATCCCAGTTTTTATCCATGCATTCAATATCCATAAATATATGTATTTTCTTTTTTAAAAAACAAGCTCGGCCAGGCACGGTGGCTCACACCTGTAATCTCAGCACTTTGGGAGGCCAAGGCGGGTGGATCATGAGATCAGGAGTTTGAGACCATCCTGGCTAACACGGTGAAACCCCATCTCTACTAAAAATACAAAAAATTAGCCAGGTGTCGTGGCGGGCGTCTATAGTCCCAGCTACTCTGGAGGCTGAGGCAGGAGAATGGCATGAACCCAGGAGGCGGAGCTTGTGGAGAGCTGAGATTGCGCCACTGCACTCCAGCCTGGGCGACAGAACGAGACTCCATCTCAAAGAAAATAAATAAATAAATAAAATAAATAAGATCGTACTATACAGAACTGTTTTTGTAACAATATTTTCCATTAACAGTGTGGTGTGAAAATAATTTCAGGTTAAAAAATATATACATTCAAATCATTTGTATTTATTTTTTATTGTTTAGAGACAGAGTCTCGCTCTGTGAAGTGGAACGATCATAGGTCATTGCAGCCTTGAGCTTCTGGACTCAAGGAGTCTCTCACCTTGGCCTCCCAAAGTGCTGAGATTATAGGCATGAGCCAACACACCCAGCCCTCAAATCATTTTTAGATGTTACATTGTATTCCATTGTAATTATGTACCAGAATTTACTCAATATCCCATTTTGGACTTTAGGTTAATCTTATTTTGATATTATAAATATTTATCATGCAGCAAATCTTAGTAAATATCCTCAATTACTTCCTTAGGATAAATTCCAGAAATAGAATTGCTGGATCAAAGGTTATATATTTTCTTAAGACTTTTTAAAAGTATATTACCTATTACATTACATTATCAATTATCTATTTCCCAAAACTTGTATCAGTTTATACTACCACTAGCAGTATATGAGAGGACTGCGGCGGGGGCAGACTGTATTTTCTTAAGATGGCTGCAACAGTATCTCCCATCTCACACAGTGTTCCAGAACTCCGTCACACCCCTGTCAAAGGTGGAGCCCAAGGCTGCTCCCCTTGAACCTGTTCAGGCTTTTCTATCTGCATCCTGGGCAAGCTGTTACATCAACCTCAACCAACAGAGAATCGCAAAAGTCATGCTAGGTGGCTTCCGAGGCTAGCACATGAAAATGCCACCCTGATGGGCCCAGCCACCATGCTGTGAGGAAGTCTGAGCAGCCCATGGAGAGGCCCATGGGGAGAGGACTGGAGGCCCCTCCCACAGCCCCAGCTGAGCTTCCGGGCAACAGCCAACACCAACTTGCCAAATGAACTGCGCACGGATACACCGCACGGAGCAGCCAGGAGCTATTTTCTGCAGAGCTCTGATCACGTTACCAATTCATGAGCAAAATGAGTGTTGTTTCAAACCATTAAGTCTGGGAGTGGCTGTCACATAGCAATAGATAACTGATACATCTCATTTCCCCTCCAGCAACACTAGGTATCATCATCATCATCATCATTTCTTTACCAATAGGTTAGCCAAAAAAATTGCATCTATCATTCAGTCTTAATAATTAGGCCCTTTATTTTCAGTAGGCATTTAGTGCTTTTACTGTTTACAGCAGAAGCTGTTAAAAACCAAAATTATAAAAAATTTAAAAATCTTAACTGGCTTTTATTTATGATTCAGTAATTGGACAGCCCTCAGAACCCAGAACAGGTTCAAAGAACTTCAGGGCTGCAATGTCCTCAGAATTTATGGACAGAAAACAGAAGTGGGATATAGAGTTTTTAACTGGATTGCCTTATCTGAATCTACTGGCCACCTACAATTGACTAAAGCTCAGCTGCTGTAACTGACACTTAGCCACTTGTTATATGACTATACTGCTAACTAATTTCATTTAGCATGAATGACTCCATATTGGTTTGGTCTATTGGCTACAGCATAGGAGCCTAGGCCAAATCAGTGGCCTCCTACAAATTTTATTTAATGGGCTTTAGTGTCCTTTAATCCTATTTATTTTCCTTCCTATTTTTTGCCTTCCAAAACAAATATTTTATTACAAACATTCAAAAACATATTTAAGTGAAAGCCAGGACTAGGGCGAGGCTACTGAGGCACTCACTGTCAGGGGCTCTGCACTTGTGGGCCCCTGAGGTCAGGTGTCTCCTTAACTTTTGCATCCTGGCACCTCACTTGCCTTGCTCTAGTCCCAGCCCTGACTTAAGTCCATCCTAGTCTTGTTTTCTAAATATAACTGCTATTCACAGTTTGGTGTGTATTCTTTTAGACTTTTTCTAGACAAACATTAGCATATATATAACAATAGTAACTTATGTTAATAGAAATATCTCCTTCTTGGACATTTTATCAGGTCAATAAATGCAGACCTAGCTCATTCTTTTTTTTTTTTTTTTTGAGATGGAGTCTCGCTCTGTCGCCCAGGCTGGAGTGCAGTGGCGCGATCTGGGCTCACTGCAAGCTCCGCCTCCCAGGTTCACGCCATTCTCCTGCCTCAGCCTCCCGAGTAGCTGGGACTACAGGTGCCTGCCACCTCGCCCGGCTAGTTTTTTGTATTTTTTTTAGTAGAGACGGGGTTTCACCATGTTAGCCAGGATGCTCTCGATCTCCTGACCTCGTGATCCGCCCGTCTCGGCCTCCCAAAGTGCTGGGATTACAGGCTTGAGCCACCGCGCCCGGCCGACCTAGAGCATTCTTAAGATGATATGTTGCAGAAGAGTCACAGGCCTTTGTCATACTTACGGCATGTATTTTCCCAGCTTTTAAATATGCAGCTTGATTTTCTTTTTCTTTTTCTTTTCTTTTTTTTTGAGATGGAGTCTCGCTCTGTCACCCAGGTTGGAGTGCAATGGCGCAATCTCAGCTCACTGCAAGCTCTGCCTCCCGGGTTCAAGTGATTCTCCTACCTCAGCCTCCTGAGTAGTTGGGATTATAGATGTGTGTCACAATGCCTGGGTAATTTTTGTATTTTTAGTAGAGATACGGTTTCACCATGTTGGCCAAGCTGGTCTCAAACTCCTGACCTCGTGATCTGCCCACCTCGGCCTCCCAAAGTGCTGGGATTACAGGCATGAGCCACCGCGCCTGGCCAGCCTTATTTCTTAAAAGTGACGTCAAGTAGATGGATTACTCACATTAGCTGCATTTTCCATTGTTTTCATGCTTTCAAAAACAGTGAAGTATTCAATTATATTTCTTTTTTTTTTTTTTTTTTTTGCATTAGTTTACTAACCTACTGAGATGTATTTTGCTTTATGGTATGAAGGTGAGATCTTACCTGAATTTTCCCCCAAATAATCACCATTCTCAACATCATTTGCTAAGCAATTCCTCCCTCCCCAGGGCAGAACTCTGTGACCACTGGAAACTGGGATGGTTAAGAACTTGATGGGGACATTGCAGAGCAGATTCAAACTAGGTAAAAATTTTAACCCCTTCCAAATATGAGCTGCTGTTCCACGGTGGGCAGAGGCTCACAGGCAGACAGAGGTGAAAGGCATCAACCCATCGCAGCAGGGGAGGGAGGAGGTTTAATAGGCAGCACCTGAAGCCCACTTTCCCACGGAAGAATGTGCAGCCCCAGGAAAAGAGCTTTTGCTCTCTCAGTATAGAGGCGACCAAGTCTTGCCAATGCAGCAGCTGGAGCTACCAGCGCTATCAGGAGGATCTCACCCTAGCCCTAGAGTCTGTAGATGTTCCTCGAGTCCTCCTCACCTACGGTCAATGCCCCCATGGGACTGCCCCTTAACTTTGTTCTCTCACATTCACAGAGGTCTCCTCCTCTGCCTTGTAACTTCCAGACTCTCTTCCACTGTGACCCAGGCCTGGCACAAACCCCCTGGGCAGCAGTGAAACCTGGAGTGACGGGGCCAGTGAGGGTGGCCAGAGAGACTCGGCTGGCAGGTATGCAGTCCAACTGACCCTCGCCGAGGCCACTGGCTCCCACGGCCATTGGTGAGTTACGGGGAATTCTTCTGCAGGGCAGAGGCCAAGGCTGTGAGTGCGGGCCTCCTGTGCAGCAAACAGTGAACTGTGTCACTGAGACCCCAGAAACCAGGGTCCCATGGCCCGGCCCCTCTCTATGGAGAAGACTGCGCTTCTGGGGCCAGGCAGAGGGGCAGAGGCCCAGGGTGGGAGAGGAAGGGATGGGAGGGCAGCTTCTTTCCCTCTTGGGTGTGAATGACCCTCGAGGGCAGCAGAGAAAGGGAAAGCAAGGGTCAGAGACAGGCCAGGTGTGACACCCAGGAGAAGCCGGGGCTCTGTCCTGCACAACAGCATGCCTGAGGAGGGACAAGGAGTCAGATATGAAGATTAAATTGCTCTTCTTGAAGTTTGGTTTAGTTCTTAAAGCTAGGGGTGGGAATCCTATCGCCCTGCCCAAGGAGCAGCCTTTCCTTTCAGAGGAGGTGGAGGGAGGGGTGAAAGGGGTGTTGAAGGGGAAGAGGAGGGATGCTGTGAAGGATACTGGGCCCACCCTGGAGCTTCCCTGGCACCTGAGGGAGAATGAGGCAGTGATGGGGCTGCAGAGGCCTTTGGGGTGCTCTGCCCAAGACTGTCAGGCTGGTGTGAGCTCGCTCGCCCCTCTCACAGCTAGCCCGGGATTCTATCAGGATATTGATCTTACAGGCTGTGGTCTCCTTTGGCCAAGAATCCTCTGTCTGGAAGGCCCTGCAGGAAGAACTTCTCCTCTCCACTCGCCATGGAGCTGGCAATACATGGATGGGAAGCCCAGGAGAGGTAGATGAACTTAGCAGGGACCCGGAAACTAGGTCTGTAGCCCCCATTTCACAGATGAGCTGAGCCAAGGTCACGCCCAACTGGTTGGCGGCAGGGCTGGGAGAATGAACCTGGTCTCCTCCCCTCCTTCAACAACCAGGCCTAAAATCAAGGACCCGAGACAGGGCACTTTGGCCTCAATGTAGGGAATGGAGCAAGAGCTCTAGAAAAGGCAGATCTTTCAGGGTGCCCCCACTCCCTGACACCAACACACAACAGTGGTTAATGCCACTGTTGGAGGGAAGAAGGGTTGGCACCCAGCACCATCACATAGTCTCGGGCAAGTCTGGAACAGGACATGAAACAGAATCCTATGTGTTAGGTGTAGAGATTGCAGCTCCAGGGTTGAGCAGGATGGGGTCTGGGGTCAAGTCCTAGATCTACTTCTCACCATTTGGGAGAATAGGGCAAATGTATTTATTTTGGTGAGAGTAAAGGGGATAGGATGTTTCTTAATCTCTTTAAGCCTCAGCTTCTTCATCTTACGTTGTTGGAGGATTACATGAGATTTAAATAAGGGCAAAGTTCAATAAATCGTAAACATCAACTCTCCAATAGCATACACATTTCAGGCATTTTAGGAGCCCCATCTCATGGGGGACATCTATACCACTGTGGCAGATAGGGGTGGGGAAGAATTTTCCACTCAACACCTCGCTCAACTCTGGACGGTGGTACCTGCCGGGGTGGCTTGGGGATTGCCACCTGGAGGCACAGCTCCAGGGACACCCTTCACAGAATATCCTGTGGGAACGGCACCCCCCCGCAAGCACAACGGGGCCCCTTGAATTTTCGAGTATTAAGACAGGAGACGACACGACAGGAGCAGTGGGCTACCATTATTAAGCACTTATTGTTTGCCCAGCGTGGTACAACAATCTGGTAGGTGGGTAGTTTATCTCCAGTGACACATGGGGACAAGGGGATAAGTTATCTTGCTCAAAGTCACATAGCTAGCGAGCGCTGGAAGCTGGATTCAACCCCAGACATCAGATTCCAGAGTCCATTCTCTTCAAGGCTGGACTTGATCCCCACCCTGACCCAGGGCCCAGATTAGAGGGCTCCCTCTGTGCCCACCTGACTTTCCTCCAGGGTCAAGACTGGCTGGGTCCCCGGAGCCCTATCCTCCACCCCCATACCCAGAGGACGGGCTGCATCAGGGGTCTTCCCGCCCCCACCCCATACCAAGGCTGCTGGAGAGGAGCCTGGCCCAAGGTGGGGCTGCCCCTCTTGGACCTCCAAGCATGCTACATGGAGCAGCCCCTCAGAGCTGCAGTCCCTCTACACCTGCCCTGTGGCCCCTCCAGCCTCGATCCCCACCCTCCCACTTCCTGGCTTCCCATCCTTCAGGTCTCGCAGAAGCCTCCCCAACACCCTCCCTGCTTGGTCTCTATTCTTCAGAGCCCTCATCATAACCTGTCCTTGCCTCTAGAATGGAAGCCTCACAGCAGCAGGGACCGCATCTCTGTTTCAGCTTGTTTCTAGCCCAGTGCAGCACTGTCAAAATCCTTAATAACATTTTTAAAAAGTTTTTATTAGAATTTCTTGAATTTTATTTTTGTTTGCTGACTTGGCAAGTGCTTTCTCCTCTGCCCGTAACCCTTGCTCCTCCTCATTTCCTTGCTAACACCTACTCATCTTTCAAAGCTCCATGCCACTGTCTCCTTGAGGAAATTGTTCCTGAGCCCCCAGCAGGTTAACACCCCAGACAGGCGAGATTCTCTGTCCTGCCCCAGACAAGGAGCCTTTGCTTTGCAGGGCTCCCCTTGGGACCCTCTCTTGCCAGGGGAGCCTCTAGAGAAGCCTTCTAGAAGGGCATTCCAGACTCAGCAGGCCCCAGCTCCCAGCCTGGCAGACTGGGTGGGGGGAGGGCCCAGCTGGCGGGCGAGGCTAGTTTGTCGATGCTGTGGAGAGCCCTGGGGAAATCAAGGTGAAAGGCAGCCGCGCTGCTGGGAGGCCCACCCGTTTATCAACCAGCGACTCTGGGGCCGGGCGAAAAGAGGCTCGGCTGCCAGAGGCAGCTGTAAGGTGGGAGGTCCACACCACTTCTTGGGCCTGGAGAATGGGCTACACACTGTGCCGCCCGGGTTGCTGCGACAGCGTTTCCAACGTAGCCCTAATTCTAGGTGACTGAGTTTGGCTTTAGAAATAGGGTCACTGGAGCCACAGGGCTTGCTGACAGAAATCCCTCGCACTTGGCATTGGGCGAGGAGCCCTTAGGGGGTGAGGGACAGGCTTATTCAGTGGCCTTGGTCCAGTGGGCACACAGGGCACTGGCCCTGGGAGCCTCTGTCTCCCTCCTGCAGGCCAGGGTTGGGTCCTGATTGTGGGTTCCCATCTGTCTCTCAGGCCCCCAGCCAGGGCCAGCCCAGGGGAGCAGGAGGTGCAGAGCACAACCAGGAGGATGGAGCCGGTGGGTGCCTGGAGCAGGGGCACAGAGAGGGAATCCACCCCAGGAGCCCAGCAAGGCACTGCAACTAACGGGGTCCAGGGAAACATGCAGGGAGACTGCCGTCCCTCCCCCTCCCCAGCTGCCCCATAGCGGGAGTGGCCTTGGCATCCCACCTGCTCCACACAGCGCCCAGGCCATCTGAGCAGAGTGAAGATGTCAAAGAGAAAACCTCAAATCGGATTGAGACTCCTGCTCCCCCTTAATGAGGTTCATTATCTGCGGCTCTGATCCTTGTAAAACCCAGCAGGCCGGATTAGGGGCAGGCTCTCTAATCCTGGCTGACTCCTCCCCACCGAGTGGCCAGCCCGGCAGCTCTGACCAACAAGCCCTTCCTTCCTGCAGGAGCTGGAAGTAGGCAGGTGCAGACAGGCTCCTCCCTCGCCAGCCCAGGGCACTGAGGCAGGAGCTCTCAGGGAGGATTGGGGCAGGGGGTGGCAAGGCTGCACATCCAGAGGCCTGTCCCCGTGCATGAGGCGGCCGTGGAGTTTGGGTGCGGACAGCTCTATGGGCAGTCTGTGGCCAGGAGCCGTGTGTGCTGAGGGACATCGAGTCTGGCTGCATTCCAGGTGGGTTGGTCTCCATGCACTCTGTCCAGACCTGGACACTAGGTCTCCAAGTAGCAAGTTAAAGAACACACCAATGCTTGCCTTAACAAAAATAATTTATTCCACACGCCTCCCAAGCAGGGGGTAGCGTGGGAATCAAGCATGTGTAAGGCACTGCCCCCTCCCTCAGACCCTTCTAACTTCTGCACGCTGGAAGGTGAAACCTGGAGAGAGAAGGCACTCCCCTCCCTAGCTTCTACCCAGCACCCTCCAAAGACGAACATTTATCTTAGAGACCAAAATAAAAAAGGACAAAAGACCAGGCTCAGAGGGGGCAGAGCTCAACGGGGAGAAGCGAAAGCCCCCATCTTCTCCTGCAGCTAAGCCAGGGCCAAGGCACTAGAGACCCACATCCTTCCCATGCCACCAACTCATCAGGTCCCGCCAAGCAAGCCACTCACCCTACAGCCCAGCAACCATGGCTTGCCTCACCTGGAAGACCAGCATGACTTCCAGAAACTTCTAAACCCCACCCTGAAGCCAAACCCCACCCAGGAGGTCTGAGGAGCTGGAGGCTGGCCAGGCATAGAGGGCTCGGGGTGGTCCTTCCTCCCAGGGTGCAAAGGCTTCTTCATTGTCCGGAAGGGAGCAGGGTGGGCGGAGCCCAGCAGCTAGTGAGGAGTTCCACTCCAGCCCACCCAGCTCAGGGCACCCTCCTCTGGCTTCACTTGCCCCAATTTAGGGCCAAGACCAAGCAGGAGAGACTGAGGCTCCAGTGAGAATGAGGCAGGACTTCAAATAAGCTGAAAAACAGGAATGTGGTGCTGAGAGGCCGGGGACTGAGCTGCCCTTCGCTCGCTGCCCAGGGCTGCCCTCCCTGTGCAGCAGGGAACCTGGACCCTGCTCCTGTCTTTTGTGTCAAAGGAGCTCTCTGTCCTAGCAGCCCCAAGAAGCTTCACTGGAGCAACTGGTTTTCCTGAATTTCCCATACTTCTAGGCCAGACAAGGAGCAAGGGGTGGGAGGGGAGGGAATGGGGTCAGGGGGCTCGAGGAGCCTAACAGATGGCAGCTCCCTCTCCCGCCTCCTCCCCAGGTGGTTCAGGCTGCAGGGTGGCCAGCATGGCCCTTCAGGGCCCTTATCTTGGCCCGGAAGTAGGTGTACATGGCCAGCAGGCCCATGAAGGACAGGGAGTAGAGCCCCACACAGAGGCTGATGTCCAGGTGGGAGAAGCCCCCTCCCAGCACCTGCAGCCACTGGCCTCGGCCCCGCCCAGTTCGGGCCTCCAGCTGGCCCTCAGGGATGTCGACCAGCTGCTTGGAGCTGCGGCCCACGCGCCTGACCTCCGAAGGGCCCCAGAGGCGGTTCTTCTCAGCCCGGGACTCGGCCAGCAATGCAGCCCCTGTGTCTCGCTTGCTCAAGTGCCACTGCCCACGCGGCTGCTCCCGCTCATTCCTCTGAAGCTCTGCCATGTGCTCAGGAGGCTCCTGGCCTGGTGCAGCTCCGAGGCCAGGGCGCAGCTTCGGGGGGCGACTTGCCTCAGGTCTCTCAGCTGGCACATCTGGGGTGGTGTTTGCGGGGGACTTCATCATCTCAGGCTTCCCAGGGTCCAGAGTTGAATTCCGGCCTTCCAGCTCCAGGGCTCCCATTGCCAGCTCTGGGGCAGCTGCCACATTCTGCGCATCCCTCCGGGCAGCTGACCCAGCTGCAGGGAAGTCCAGGATGATGTTGCTTGGGGAGAAGTGGGCCTTGAGGAAGTTAAGGGTGGCTTCCACGTTCCACACGGGCACATCCAGGCGTTCATTGTGGCAGGCAGAACAAAGTTCACGGGGCGGCCACTGCACCTTGGGGAACTGAGGGTCCTCGCTGGGGGCACCTACAGAGGGAAGCATATATAGGCTGGCGGTGACATCAGTCCCACCCAAAAGCCCAGACCACACTCCTCCACTCAGAATGCCAGCTTCCTTGTCTGCAGAAAGGGCTTGCCACTGCCCTTCCAGACGACGGGAAATGAGGAAATACAGATTACAAACACTAGCCCACAGTGGGAGCTCAACAGATGGCAGCCTGGAGGAGGCGGCGGATCCACCTAGCCCTCAGCCCCGGCCCTCCGTGGTTTTCCAGGGAAGCGTGAAGAGCGTCATCTCAGTCACTTCCCAGTGTTGGCCAGACCCACTGTCCTGCTTTGTGGACTTTACAACCAGCTTGTACCCCAGAACCAGACATGGAAAAGGGCAAGAATACTCATTTTGATCTGTTTTGCAGTCTTTGGTTGGTCGGCTTGTGTTCGTCTTTTTTTTGCCTTTTTCCTACATTTTCCAAATTACAAACTGCGCAAATAGGTTAATTTGTCAATTCAAGGGAAAATGTGTTTTAGAGCAAGAGTCAGCCGCTCATGGCAATCCTTGCCTTTACCCAGCAGCAACCCTCTGGGGTAGGGGTGGGCTCCAAGGGGTAGTTTGGGGGAGACCTGAGGGGTACTTGGAAGAGTCAGGATGCTGCTGGGGCTGCAGGCTGTTGGTACCCCAGGTGGGGCCAGCCCTCTAGGCAGCCTCTGGATGAGTCCCAGAGGGTGAGCCATGGCCACCAGCCCCTCATGCAGTGTTGCCCAGGGAATGCATCAGCCCATCCCTTCTGTAGAAGCACCTCTCCTAAAGGTTTTAATAGGGGGACAAGTTGTTGACTACAAGGAAGCAGGAGCAGCAGCAGCAAGTGGCAAGCAAGTCAGAATGGTTATTCTGGGGAGGGGCAACAAGCAGAGTGGAGGGTCCAGTCATGAGTCATAGTGATCAGGCCTTGCGGAGGGGGCTCTCAGCTTGTGCCTGGCAATTCTGAGTTTCTTCTGAAAGGACCCCACCAGAGAGAGGAGGGAACCACCCTGCTTCTGGCCCCTCAGGGAGAGGGCCCGGCTCCTGGCCCTCCAGCAGCAGCTGGGAGCCTGATGAGGTCAAGGGGCTGAAGGGTCAAACGGAGCATTTGGTGGCAGGGGTGGGGCGGGGCAGGGGGAAGGAGAAGACAGGCACGTGTCTTCCTTTCAAAGTTCGATAGGAGGCCCCAGGAGACCACGACCAAGTGCCTGCGCCTGCACCACCACCTGCTCCATTCAGCTCCTTTAACCTCGGCTCCGCCCCGGTCTCCCGCCCCTGGGAGGCTGTCACAGCCACGTGCACCACTCTCTCCCGACACACAGGCTGCCTCCTGTCCACAGATGGCTCCCTCCCCACCCAGCTCCCTGGAGTTTAATGTGTTTGCCTGTTAGAGTCATCAGACTCGTGCGCGTAAGGAAAAGGAAGCACCGTAATGAGGGAACGCAGAGGGCAAGGCTCCCTCCTGGGAGCCGGTACCTGGTATTTCCAGGAAGGACCTGGTCTCCTCCAGCCCCTTCTCTCATCAGACCCTTCCCAGGGAGAGAGAACCCGAGCTCCCTCCACCCTAGCAGTTTGAGTAAGGGGCCAACAGCCAGAAGGCAGAGCAGGGGAGGCGGGAGAGGGACCCCAGCAGGCTGGAGAGCGCCCCTAGTTCAGGGAAAGTGAGCAACGGCATGGGAAGGCCAGGGTCTTACAGTGTTAAAGCCTTGGTTTCCTCATCTCGAAAATGGGGCTGATGATACTGGCATTGGTTAACAGGGCTGGGCTGTGACTGAGGGGACAATGAGTGTCCCTTCCCCAACTTTTGGCCTAAGACTCCAAAGTATCCTCACCCTGTCGTCTCCCACAGGTGACTCCAGCCTTAGGGATGGCCCTTCCTTACCTGCAAGGCGAGCGTTGACCCTGTTGTGGCTAGACCAGAGCCAAAGGACAGCGGCGTTGGGACTCCCCACCCGGTGCATGGAGGCAGCAGCCATCTGCTCAAAGTGGCCAGCGCAGTCTCGGCAGCCGAAGAAGTAGTGCACGTAGCCTCGGATGGCTGGAAGGACCTCCTGGGCCTTGGCTACAGGGGAGAGGAGACGCCATGCACCAGCCCTTCAGGCTGCCAGTCCCACAGCCGTTGCCTCCCCAAGCCACCCTGCTGTCCCCCATCCTGCCGTGGCCACCCCTGCACAGGTGCCACACACCCCAGCCTATGCCAGCAGAGGCCCAGTGTCCCCTTGTCTACTTCTCTACCTGCCAGGGTCACTTTACAGGAGACCCCATCCCCCTTAAACTCCTAAACCTGGATCCCCTTCCCTGCCACTCACCTGGGCGCTTGTCACTCACACCCAGGATAAAGTCCACACTCTTTGGCAGGACACGTGGGCTCTTTGTGACACTGGTAGGAGAGGCCAGCAGGGGCCACAGGGCCACTGACCTAGCCCCAGGCCCCTCCTCCCCACCCACTCATGCTGCCTGTCTGACTTGCTTCCACCATGCCTCACCTCCCTCGGGCCTGGACCTGGCCTGCGCATGCCCTAATCTGTCTCCATCTCTCCTCGCTCTCCCCTTCCACTCCCCCCACCCCGCCCACCCACTGGGTCCTCTGGACTGGCATGAGCAAAGGCCTGTTAACCAGCCCCACTTTCTTGCTCTAACTGAAACCAGGCTCCCCGCTGAAGACACCACTCCTACTCAAACACGCCCCTCCTAAGTCCTTCACCCTCAGGCTCTAGGGCTGCTGGTGCCTGCCTCTAAGCTCACTCCTTCCTACTGCAAACCTCCCAGGCCTTTAGAAGCCAATCTCCTGCTTTTACCCCTTCACGCAGCAGGACACTGGCACCCTTACTCTTTTGTCACTCCTGGCAAGGTGAGACCCGCAGCAGTCCATGCCTGCCTCTCTCTCTCTCTCCTCTGCCTTCTCAGCTTGGTCTTCCGCACCCAGCACAGGTGCCCACCTCCCCACCACAAGGCCTCACTACACGGCCCTGGTGGTCTCAGCCTCTGTCTCCGCTGCTGCTCGGGCTGCCCTACTCCTCACCTCCTCCAGGATTTCACTCCCATTAATGTTTTCTTTCTTTACTGTGTCATCCATTTCTCCCCTGATAAAGGATCATTCCAACTGGGGAAAAGGATGATCATAAAGAAGTTCCCTCTAACCCAGTCACACCCCAGTTCCTGCTCACTGTCTCCAGAATTTTGCCTCCTGGTCTCTCTTTAGCCAAATCCAACCAGGCCATGACCTCCACTACGCCACTGACACAGCCCTTGCTAGAGATGTCCTCATCTTGCGCCACCTGCAGCAGCCCTGGCCCCAATGACTACACCTCTGTTTGAAACACTGGACTCTGGGCCCCCTTGAAATCACCATGGCCTCTCCCTTTCAGCCTCCTTTGCTGGCGGTTTGATGCTCGGGGCTCAGTCCTCAGCACTCTTCTCTACCTCCCTACCAGGGAGCTCATCCAGTCCCATGGCTTGAGCTCTGATGCTACTAACGACTAAAAGCTGATCTCTCTATCCCAGACCTCTCCCTGGAACTCCAGACTCAGCTGTGCACACCTCCACTGGGAGGTCCACTGACACAAAGTGGGCCATTGATTCCACCCTCCCACCCCGAGCCCCTGACTCCTCATCTGACAGGACTGTCATCCACAGGCCCCACAACCCGGGAGTCCACCTGAGTCCTGCTTCCCACATACCCTTCCTCCAATCTAGCAGTAAGTCCCTCAGCTCTGCCTTTAATATATCCCCAAATCTGACCACTTCCTCCAGGGACACACTGACAACCCCAGTCCAGGCCCCACCACCACTGCTGGGCGAGCTCCGCAGCTCCCTCCTCAGCCGCCCTGCCTCCTCCTGCCCCACAAGAGCCCATCCTCCACCTTTCTAAAGTGTCAACCGTCTGTCACTTCTGTAAGACTCTCCAGTGGCTTCTCAAAATGCCAACACCAACCTCCAAACCCTGCCCTCACCAAGGCCTCTGAGCCCTTGAGTGCTCACCTCCACCCCGGCCTCTCTCTGCAGCCTCGCCTCCCTCCCTCCGGTCACAGCAGCCTTCTTTGGTGCTGCCCACACACCAGGCTTGTCCTCTGCACCTGCTGGTCCCTGGCCTGTGCTATGGGCCCAATTATGTCCCCCCAAATTCCTATGTTGAAGCCCTAATCCCCAGCCTCTCAGAATGTGGCTGTATTTGGAGACAGGGTCTTTAAAGAGGTAAGGAAGGTAAAATGAGGTCATTTGGGTGGGTCCTAATCCAATAGGACTGGTGTCCTTGCAGGAAGAGGAATTTGGACATGGATTGGGAGAGGGATAACTGCATGGAGACACAGGGAGAAGATGACCGCCGCCCAGCCAAGGAGAGAGGCTCGAAGAAACCAGCCCCGAGACCTCCGCCTTGCACTTCAGTCTCCAGAACTGAGACAACAAACGTCTACTGTCTGAGCCCTAGCCTGACATTCGTCAGCACAGTCCAAGGACACCAATACAGCCTGGGAGGCTCTCTTCCCAGATGTCCCACACTGCCTCCTTCTCTCCACCTGGGTCCCAGCGCCGGGCCCTCCACAGGGAAGCCGTCCCCAGACCCCTTTCCAGACAGCACCCGCTCCGGCGCTGCTGTGCTTTGTCTTCCTCAGCGTTCGTCATCATGGCTGAAACCATCCCTCTGTGTCTGTCTCCTGCCACTCAGATACTGGCCCTGGGGGGACAGGGACCTGTCCCATATGCTGCTGTGTCCCTGGCTCCTGCAGTGCCACACGGCATGGTGGAGAGGCTCCATACACACTGGCTTCCCACACCACTGCCCGGCAGTTCCTCTGATTCGTGGGGCTCTGCACAGGCTGCTCCCTCTGCTGGGATGCTCCTCTCCTGGCAGAATCCCTACTCACCCATGAGGCCCATGAGGCCTGGGGCCCCTTCCCAATGGCGTCGAGCCCACCCTCTCTTCACCCTCACATCCTTCTCTCTGCCATGGCCCCAGCCCTGGTGCACTGCAGGCCTCTCTGTCCCCGAGCCTCACACTAGAGGTCCACCAAGAGCAGGCACTGTCGCCCTTTTCACCCATGTATCTATCCTCCAAGCCAAGTCACAGCCTGATTCCTGAATCAGTGTGGATGTGTGGATTGAATTGGATGCGCATCCTTTCAATCTTCAAAAGCAGGTGTGGGGCAGCGTGGCCAGAGAGCATGGTGGTGCAGTTTGTAGACAATACAAGGCAGTGGGGGAAATGTGTTTCCCCAGCTTCCCCCAGGAAATTGTTTTCCAGTGGGAAGCACAATAAAATTGCTCAAAGTGCCTGCTATGTGTCAGCTATGTAAACTGTGAAATACACGTTTCTTTCTTTGTTAAGAGAATAAAAAAACAGAATCACAAATTTTTCATGAAGACTGAAAGCAAAGCAAACTATAAGCCCGGAGAAAGCCAGGGAGAGGCCTCAGCCCCCGAGCTCCCGGGGCCGAGGACAGGACTGGGTGACTTCCCAAAGTCTGTTCCCTCCTGGGATCGGTGCTATTCTGGCCATGTGGGGCTACCTGCAGATACAGCAATCCCGCCGGAGCCCCAAGGCTGACTCTCCCCATCCTCTGGCAGTTGGGAGCCAGTGGGGAAATTCAAGAGAGATGCCCTGCTGCCTCTCCCCTTGGAGGGTCGAACAGAGCAGCGTCGGAGGCACAGTGGGGTGAACAGGCCCTGGACGTACCTGCTTCCTGTGAGTGATCTACATTTTGCCGAGCTGCCTGCACAGTCAAGAAGTGGAAGAGGACCCATAGGGAGCAGGGAAAGCCCCGGAAATGTGGCTCACTCCCCTGGCAGCCAATCCAGTTCACCTTCTTGGCGAGAACAGCACCCTAAGGGACACACAAGTGTGAGTGCACATATGGAGAATGAAAAGGATGCGAGAGGCAGAGAGAGAAGCTTCTAGGAGACAGAGCCCTAAGACAAATGAGGTCCCTCAGTCTATCACCTCGAAGGTGGCATTTCCCTTTCACCAGCTCCACCCACTGAAGCAGCAGCAGACCTAAAAAGCTGTGACCCAGATCAAGTTGCATCCCGTTCTAGCCTCAACTTCCCCAGCTGTAAAACAAGGGGGTTATTTCTGAGGTCTCTTCGAGATTTGACACCCTACAAGTCTGTAAGGATTTACACCTTTGCTGGCTGCAGTGACCCACTTTTGCAAACAGCAGCATGAGCAGGAGCCCAGAAGGTGCCCTGGAGAGGGCCAGGGAGGCCATGCTGAGCAGCACCACACGCTAAGAGGCAGCACAGGTGTCTCACCAAGTTTTCATCCCAGCCCAAACACTTACTGGCTGCATGATCCCAGACAAGTTGCTTAACCTCTTCAAAGTACTGTTTCTTCATCTGCTAAATGGGGAGAATATCTACCTTCCACTAACGTTATGAGGATTAAATGAGATGTGTGCATAGACAGCTCAATCAATAGTCATTTATTAATTATTAATGGAAGGACCCAACCAAGACCACTGACTCCCTGGTGCAAACTGGCGAAGGAGGTTGGAGATAACAGGGTTAACCCCTTGCACTCTCATAAATATGAAGGATGGAGACATCTTTATTTGCTTCCCATACTCACCTCTTTCCTGTCATCCAGGGCAGTTTTAAAGAAACTGTAGGGAATTTTATTTCTCTTCTGCCTCTTGAGCCATTCATTCACGGAGTGCAGGAAGTTCTGGACTAAGGGCCGGCCAGGGAAATACTGTGGGGAGGAACAAGCAGAAGCTGGAGAGTGAAAAGCAATTCCCCAAGTTCCCCGTCCTGCAGATGGTAGGAAGCTATGCAGAAGCAGGCTGGAGGGGCAGGGAGTGGGGGGTATTGTGGAAAGTTCCAAAACCACCAGGAAAACATTCTAACTAAGACACAAATGTGACTTCTGTACTATCTTTGCTCTGGGACACCTGGTAAGGCTAGAAGATGGGGAAGGGAAGGTGCTCACTCTAAGTGGGGTGGGGTCCTGGAAGTCTCCCTCTCTCACACTGCAGGCTCCTGTGCAGCATCCCCCAACCATGTGCCACCACTGGGAGGAAGGTGGGAGCACTTGTGCCCCTTGCCAGGGCTGCTGGGAGCCCTGGGCCACACAGTCCTGTCTTTGGGTGGTCCTCGGATACAGCTGACTTGCCAACCGACTGGCCAGCTGGGCTAGGTGGGCACGAGACCTTTCATTTGGATTCCATGGGCTGCCAGTGAGGACCAGCCAGGCCAGGGGCTCACAGCCAAGATCCAGATCTTGATGGTAACTCCTAGTGGTCTCTGAGGAGCATGAAAAGCTACTCTGACAATAAGTCAACTCAAATCTGATTAGTATCAGCACTTTAAAACCACAAGGACTCCCAGAAGGAGGATGTGTGTGTGTGTGTGCGTGTGTGTGCGTGTGTGTCTGTGTGCGCATGCACAGCACAAGGGGAGGAGGGCAGGAAAAAGAGGGGCACAGTAGCGAGCTGGTCAGATAAAACCACAAGGCTGGCTGAGGGGATGAGGACCCTGAGAAACTTGCAGCGAAGACAAACATTTGAGAGGAGAAGGGTACTGGCGATATGAATGGTAACTAAACAGGAAAACCTGCTAACAGATCCATTCCTCTGAGAAAGCCATTAAATAGTCCTATCACACGTTGGACTGGATACCTTCCCCCAGAGTGAGAAGTGGCCAGAAAAGACCATGCTTTGACACGTGCCCTCCTGGTGAGCCCACACGGGCCTCTGGGACTCACGCACAAATTTATAGCTTGAAGTCAGCACTTCTCACTGACCTTTGCCATCATCCCGACTTGGAAACTTCCCCTTCTAAGGCGACAGTGCCAGAAGGAAGGATGAATTAAGGGGCTCTGGACAACTGGGAGCACGGAAACTCTGGCGCCCACACGCCACCCAGTGGCCGCTCCCGCCAGCTGCTCACAGGAGGGAGCACGGGCTGGGACAGGCAGGGTGGAAGGGCACCGCCAGGACATGCAGAGGGCCTCCTGACTGACCGGGCACCTGCAGGGCTGGCAGCTCGCCGGGGGAGCCAACAGAGTGTGCGCTCGCATCCTTAGGCGTTCGGGCCTGCGAGCACCGGGCACTCGGTGGTAACTGGCATGGGCTGGATGCGAGTGGGTGTGGCTCCCTGCCCAGCCCCTCACCAGCTGGAGGACCCTGGCAAGGTGCTTTAGCTCTCTGGGGCTTTGTTTCACCTTCTATGAAACAGAGATCATACTAGAAGCCATGCTGTGGAGTCTGCTCTGAGAAACAGAATGAGGAGCTAATATACAAAGAGCACTGCAGGCACCGGCAGGGCTGAAGAAATGGTAGCTGCTAAGATACTACTATTCAGGAAGAAGCTACCCAAGCAAGGCAAGGACCAGAATACTCTGCAGACCCCAGGGGATGTGCGGGCAAAACCCAAACAGAGGGTCTCCAGGCCCGTGCCCCAGGTGCCTCTACTGCTACTGCTGGGCATCCCCGGCTTCCCTCTGTCCTACACCCCACTGCCAGCCCTGCCCTCTCTGAGGGCCCTAGCTCTGGCAGGGCAGGCATCTTCATCTCAAGCTCATTCCCAGCCCTTGCTGAAGGCGGAGACTCAGCAAGCACGGAGAGGGTGATGCTTAAGCCTCTACCCAGCTCAGGGACCTGTATCTCATTCTTTCCCCCCATACTGGCTGCAAACAGCCCCACTGGGGACAAAGAAAGTAGCAAGTGTGAGCACAGCTGAGAGATGCGAGCAGTACACAAGCCGATCTTCCTGGGGTGACCCCTTTGGAGGGTACTGGATAGGGTGGTGGGGTGTCTGAGGCATGCCGGGAAAGCATGCTGGGGGCTCTCCTTCATGGGTCAGGAGGAGGGACCGTACATGGGACCGTTCTGGACTTTTCCCCTCTGAGTCTCTAGGTTGACAACCCCAGGTCTCTGCACTGTGAAGACCAAACAGCTCTCAGCCTTGGAGGAAAGGTCTTTATTATGGCAATGGACTGAAGAACAAGAGCTCGTTCTGCATGGGACTTCTGTGAGGGGCAAATGACGGTCCTACCTTAGGCTGAAACGTCCCTGTCAGGCCCTCTGTGTCACCGTGCATGCATGCGACCAAGCCAGGGGGTCAGGACAAGGAGGTGGGAAGAAGGGATCAGGCTGGCAGAAAGTTCCCAAGGAGAGGCACAAATCACCCCGAGGGCAGCCCCAGCTTCCTGCAGACCCGCCCTGAGGAGGGCGGGCTCAGATCTGGGCCCCAGGGCCAAGGGAGGCTGAGCCCACGGCCAAACCCGAAGCGCCCAGAGCCACATCTGACTCAGCAGTACTGAGCAGCAGAGTCCCGGGTTTCCAGCAAGGACGCACTGGCCAGGATCTGGAACCAAAGGGAAGCGGGCAGAGAGGGAGTGGCAGCCACCTCTCACCTTCAGAGAGGGAGGAGCACAGGCTCAAGGCCTCACGAGAACACCTCCGGGCTGGCAGAATGAAGGCATGGCACTTGAGCTCCCTGGGCCTCTTAAATCGGGGTGGACAAAATAAACCGCCCACCTCACAAAGTAGTTAAGAGGATTAAATCCTAGACAAACATCAGGTCCTCAATGAATAGGAGCTACCCTTCGTGGAGTAGCCACCTTCCCAGGGAAACTATAAAGGAATAAGGAAGGCATGGCCAGGGCCAGAGATCGGGTCAGACTGGGAGGAAAGCAAGGAGTATCAGAAGAGCATCCTCTCCTTCGCTAGGGTGTCCTCGGGGTCCTGCTTTTCCACTGACCACGGCAAGGGGTGGGAACCCACACTGGGGCTCTGACTGAGGACTCAGGTAGGCAGAGCCACAGTTGCCGAATCAGCTGGAAATATCCCCAGGTGGGAAGCACGGGCCCTGTGTCCCACCCACACTGCTGCATGCGGCAGGGTTGTCCTTGGCAGTGTGCGACTGGTGTGGGGTATGGCTGAGGCTGGAGGGTAGCACCTATGGTGGACAGGGAGAGCTGTGGGTCCAGGTGTCCAGCCAGACCATGGGCTTCTGGAGGGAGGGGCTGACGGGGTACCCAGCTTACAGGAATGCACACTGACCATCTGTGGAATTGCACAGACAAGGGAGGCCATGGCCCTGCTCACCTTGGCCAGCACTGCCACAAACTTTTTCAGGGCCACCAGGCGCTGCCCTTCCAGGACCGGGAACCTGCCCACTTCTATCCGCAGGATGTAGTGCAGTGCAGATTCCAGGTCAGCCATGTAGATCTTGGAGCTGAGGACCCAGAGGGAGGTAGAGAAAGAAAGGGGTATTAAGCATGGTGCAGGGGCTGCAAGGAGCATCCAGGGCTAAAGGGAGAGAAGAGGAGGGGCCCTGCTGATGGTCACAGTCTTGTAAGTTACCACTGGTTTCTGCCAGAAATGTGCTGTGTGACCTTGGGTAAATAACCTAATTTTTCTGAGCCTCAATTCCTCATCTGTAAGATATGAACAATAACACACTGCTCACAGGTAAGTTGCTGAGAGGATCAAATACAAACACAAATGTAAACAACTCTCCGCAGCTCCTGGCAGGGAGTAGGAGTTTTCTCTCTACAAGCCCACAGCCAGCGCCCCAGCAACTCACTCATCAGCACAGCTCTGAGCCAAGCCCACTAGACACAGTCAGACCAGCAGGTTCAAACACATGACATGGTCTGGAAAAACTGGGCCCTCTCTGAAAGACCAGGGTTTAGCTGCCCACCAAGGCTGGGAAATGGGGGCTGGGGGCAGCAGGGAAAGCAGGGCCTGTGTTTCTTTCAGGGCTGATGTGCTCACAGCTGCCAGACCTCATGTCTCAGATGGGCCCATCTCAGGCCTCTCCGCAGCCCTCAGGGAAGGGACAGAGGCTCCATGCTGGCTGCTCCGCCCCAGGCCCATCATGCTGGGGTCCAGGCTCAGGGTTCGGATGGCAGGGGCCAGGAAAGTTGGCTGCCTCCTCCCCTGTCTCTTGAGACCTGGGTTCTGGCCTCAGTTTGACCATGAGCTAGTTCTGTGAGCTTGGGCAACTCAGTTGACTTTCCTGGGCCTCAGTTACCTCGCTGTAAAACACATGACTCGCTCCTGCCCCTGCTACCTCCTGAGGTTGGAAAGAGCCAATAAGGTCAACTCACGGGGTACGCACTGTGGCTGCCTATGCTCTCCCTCAGGGAAAGGTCTCCTCTGTGCTCCACTTTGGTGTCCTTGGGCCTCAGTTTACCTCTCCATTCATGTGCCCTGCCTCCAGAAGTGGCCCCATGACTGAATGAGGTAACACATGGAAGGTGCCCAGCACACAGCCTGCCACATACACCAGCCCAAGCTATTACAAGTACGTCAATGGTTTGCATAATCGTAATGATTGAATGATTACAATGATCATTCATAACGACGGAATGATCGTAATGATCACACCACCTCTCACTCTCTCCTTCTCCCTTGATCTACTAAAAGTCTCTCCATTTGGCACTTTCCACGCTTAAAGTCCCTCATGCTAAGATGCAAAGTCCTTCTTGCCATCACCTTTCCCCCACTGTCTCATGCATCCCCTTGTGAGGGGCACCGTCCTGACCAGCTCTGAGAAACCTGGCCAGATGTTTCCACCTGGTATGCAGCTGGTACCAGTGCAGGAGGTCTACAGCTCTGTCTCACTGCCCAACCACAACAGAAGAGCCAAGGAGCCTCAGAGAGAAGAGGGGCGCTCTCATGCTTACAACTGTGGACACACACAGGAGACCTGAAAAGGCAGTGAGCTCACTGACACCACAGGCATTCAAGTGAGGTTGGGTGCCTGCCTAGAAGGGATGCCGTAGGGTCTGCACAAGCAGGGACTGCATCTGCCTGTACATATCTGCATCCACAGTGCCTAGCACACAGTGAGTACTCAAAAATATTTACTGCAGAAATAACTGCTCGGATGGGAAGCTGGTCTGGAGGCCTCAGAGTGTCCTTCCATGCAGATTCCCTGTCTGTGAGTAGAGTTAAGCTGAAGGAGCATGGGCATGGAAGGTGTTCATTCCCTCGTGAAGGATGGCTGGCAGTGCCAGCCAGCATTCATCACAGTCAGCCCTAGTCCCGCAACAGACACCAGTGGGACCGCAGCTAAATGCTGCTCCCACACATCGAAGGCCCTTGAGCAGGGCCAGCCCCCAGGGTGGGGGACAGCCTGGCTCAGAATGTACACACTAAGCGTATGACAAGGAAGAAGAATGAGCAAGAGGGTGTGGGTGTGAAGGTGTGGTGGTCTGTGACAGAGGAGGGAGAAGATGTGAGGAGAACCGGGTGTGGCCTTACCGATCTGCAAATTTCCAAACAGTGGGAGCTATCTTGTTAGCAGTGGTTGGTGCAACTGTGGTCTGGGCAGCCTCCCTGGTGAGTCCAGAGAGCCTCTGCAGGTAAGCGGTATAAAAGGACCTGGACTCCATGAGCCTGTGAGGGCACAGAACCAGGGAGGAGAGGCAGTGAGTGCAGAGAACAAGATTAGAGCTAATCAAGGTCAGAAGAGGAAGCAGGGTGGCTCATCAGACAGAAGGTTTATTAAATATATGAACTAGATTCCATCTTGTCCTCCGTGAGGCCAGAAGATGGCACCCAGGCCTCATTTTAACCTTTCTAATCACTGCACCTGCTCTGGAAAGCCTCTTTGACACCAGTCTGATGTCAAACCTCACCTGGTAAGGCAATTGGGCCTGAGAATTCCCCCAGTGGCCCTCTGGCTCCAGGCAGGGCATGGAAAGGCACAGGACAGCCTGGTGCCCACGGACAGGAACGGCGGGGTGTGACTCCCTTCCCCAAGGACCCCGAGGTTCAAAATGGCAGCTGCCCTTCCATAAGCCCACCCTGTGGTACTGTGAGTGACATTACCCCCTAAGAAGTCCAGGGAGTTTGATACGCGATTTTTAAAAAAAACAGGTACCAACAATGACAAACAGCCTTCAGAATTCTCTAAATCTTTTTACAGTCCTTTTGGTTTCTTTCTTTTTTCCGACAGGGAGGAGTCCTCTAGGGCACAAGATACCTCCTGAGCACATATTCTCTCTCACCCACAGCTAGGGCCCCTGCAGAGAGAGACGCCAGGCCCAGCAGCAGCATGAGGGCCGCCCCGGGGGAGCTGGCATGGGACGCACAGCTTCCTTCCACTCCATCCTGGCCCAGGGTTTCTCAGTGAGCAGATGGCTTGGGAGGCAGCATCGTCACAAACAATTTTCCCCTCCACCAACTCTGAGAGAGGAGACAATGCCTTCTCGCCCCACCAGCACTGGCACTTTCTGGGCCCACCCGGAAAGTGAGCACCTCCCTGTCCTCGGTGGCATCGTGCCTCCTGGGCCCTCTAGCAGGTGATTTGGGCCAGGGTGAGACTGAGTGGCCATCCTGCCTGGCACCGTGTGGGTCAGCACTGAGGGCCCCGAGGAGCACCTCACCAGGCACCGCAGGCAAGCCTTGCCTCCCTGGCCCAACGCTCCTGCCTGCAGGGCCTGGCTGACATCAATCATCTGCCCAGGGAGGGCACCAAGGCACCATCTGGTGCCATTAACGGGCCATTCAGCAGTGGGAGCCTGGCAGAGGGGCTGAGGCTGGCCTGATTGTTTTCTCTCGGCATTTTGGAACTCGCTATTGTCTGGCTGCTAATGAACTTTTCTGCAATTAGAAAACCAAAGAGAGGGAGGGTCAAGCATATTTGAGTGCTTGCCGGGCCTGCAGCCTGCCAATGAGTCTGCCTGCAAACAGAAGAGGGTGGGGAAGAGGGCCAGGGCTGTGGTGGGGACATAATGGGGGTGCAGACAACACTGCGTGGGGCGAGCTGAGGCCTCTGAGGTCTCTGAGCTGCGGAGCAGGGTCAGGGTTCTAGGCCCAGGCTCCTGATGGTGGAGGCGCTGGCCCCGCAGACAGCAGACTGCAGTTTCTCCTGCAGGGGGCTCCTCAGAAAGAACATGTTAGCCACTGTGAAAGGTGGGCAGCCCCTCTGGGCAAGAAGGAAGGATGAGCACAGGGAGGGAGGAGAGGGGACACCAGGAGACAGGATACTCACACGGGGACTCGGGAGACAGAGCCGTTCCGGAACAGCAAATAGCAAGAGGGGAAGTCAGTGACACCAAACTTTCTCACCACATCGGCTTCTGTGTTCAGCACCCTGCGCACCACCACACCTTTGTGCTGGGACAGGTCCAGAGCCACCTGCAGGGACAGCAGGACATCTGGGGGCCAGGCCACTGGGTGGAGGGAGCCAGGGCTGAGTCTCAGCTCTGTGAAGGCACCCAGATGGCAGCTGTGCTCCTTCCAGACTCTAAACCCGCAAACAGTGGGCCACAGTGATGCACGGGAGACATTTGCCATCAACGGCAGCTAGCCGGCAAGTAACAAGTGCCAACCACCGCCCAGGAGGGGAGGCCTTGGAGCTGTGCACAGCACACATGCTTTAATCTCCTACCACAGTCCCAACTGGGTAGCATTTTCCTTCTAATGAAAGCAATTTGTAAAAAGCACAATAAAATGTGGTTTCATTTTAATTCTTGTTTGTTTTTTGTACTGAGCCAGCACGTTCTTGTCCTTAAGACCTTCACACCCCAAGATCTGACTGCTCTCTGATGTCCAGGATTCCCCAGGGCCTTCTCATAACATTTTTCTAAAAGGAAAATATCCCTTTAGAAATTACTAATCATTGTTTGTTTGAAATATCAATTGGTGGGGGCAAGAGCAGTCTTCCTTATGGAAGCTTGAGTCACAGATGTTTAAAGAACTGTGATTTTATTGCGTTCAAATACATATGGTAACAAATTTCATGGTTAGGATACAAACAAAATAAACCTTTGGAACTGGGTAAACTTCTAAACAGCAGGCTAACTCTGAGCCCAGTATGTGCAGCAGTCAGAGGGGCCCTTTGATCAATGTGTATAGTTATAAGATCTGAAAACGCTTCTTAACGTGGGGCTCTCTGAAGGCAACAAGAGGCCTTGTTGAGAATGACAATGTCTCCACATTAGAAATGGGAAGAGAAGTTCTGAGCATAATCAGACAGGCCATCTGCAAACGGCAGGCACGAGCTTCTATTACTGACCTCTCACGCCTCACCATGGAGCAGGTGGCGCCCACTAGCCTTTATTCTTATATTTATAACGCTTCCTATCTAGACTCCAAATTAGAAAAATATATACTTCTCAGTCATCATTATTTTTTTTAGAAAGAAATAAGAGAAAGCACTAGTTAACACGTATTGTGTAGGTATCATGTAGTATCCACACAGATCGCCTCATTTATCTTCAGAGAAACACTGAAATAGCAGCTATTCTCAGGAGACTAAGAGATGCAGCGCCGTACGCTACGATCGCCTGCATTGGAATCCTGGCGCCACTGCACCGAACCACTCCCTGACCCAATTTCCTTACTTGCAAAATAATAACAACAACAATAATAATACCACCAGCTTCGGGGGGGCTGTTCTGAGAACGGAAGGGGTTAACTTTACTAAAATGCTGTAGCAGTGACTAGCACATAGTAGGTACGTTAAGTGTTTACTTAAAAATAAAGCTCCCAGGCCGGGCTTGGTGGCTCACACCTGTAATCCCAGCACTTTGGGAGGCTGAGGCGGGCAGATCACGAGGTCAGGAGATCAAGACCATCCTCATCAACACGGTGAAACCCCATCTCTACTAAAAATACAAAAAAATTAGCCTGGCGTGCTGGTGGACGCCTGTAGTCCCAGCTACTTGGGAGGCTGAGGCAGGAGAATGGCGTGAACCCAGGAGGTAGAGCTTGCAGTGAGCCGAGATCATGCCACTGTACTCCAGCCTGGGCGACAGAGCGAGACTCCGTCTCAAAATAATAAAAATAAAGCTCTAGTTGGGCTCAGTGGCTCACATCTGTAATCCCAGCACTTAGGGAGGCCGAGGTGGGCAGATGACCTGAGGTCAGGAGTTTGAGAACCAGTCTGACCAAAATGAAACCCTGTCTCTACTGAAAATACAAAATTAGCAAAGTATGGTGGCACATGCCTATAATCCCAGTTACTTGGGAGGCTGAGGAAGGAAAAATGCTTGAACCTGGGAGGTGGAGGTTGCAGTGAGCCAAGCCAGTGCCATTGCATTCTAGCCTGGGCAACAAGAGTGAAACTTCATCTCAAAAAAATCAAAGTAAATAAATAAAGCTCCTATCTTGTAGCCGGAGAAACGGAGGCTTAGAAGTGAAACCATGCCTCCAGCTCACACAGCTTGCCTATGTCTGAACTGTGCTACAAATCCCAGCTTAGTGTGGCTCCAGAACCTGGGCCCTTAGTCACTGGTCCCACGCTGAGCACCCCTGTGTGGACATGGGGCACTTGGCTCCAACCACTGGGACCCCTGCCTGTAGGTACTCAAGGGACTGTGGTGGGAGGGGAGGGAGAAGACCTGATTCCAACCACAATGTATCACCTCTACGTAACATGTATGACCCCAGGCATGAACTGGGACCCTAGAGGGACAGGCACTCCTTCAGCCAAGCTGTCTTTCCCCTCCCCAACCCCTGTACCTCCCCTCTCAGGGCTGAGGCGCCTGGAGACAGCATCTGGCTTCCGCTCAGACTCTCAGCTGTGCTTGATGAGTTTCAGCAGCAAAATCACTCAGGCCGACAGGGCAGTTTAATTTCATGCCTACTCTCATGCCTGTCTCCCTGCACTGCCTTGGAGCATCTCCCGTGCACTGGCACATCCCACCTTTGCAGCTGGGAAAAGCTCACAAGTGGACTATGGAGAAGTCCATGAACCAATGGCAGAATGGTGAGTTCTCTGCGTTAGGCGAGGGGAATGGATCTTTATAAAGTACCTCCTATGTGTCAGCTGCAATCCAGGCCCTTTACATAAACTGCTGCATTTGACTCTCCCAACAATACTATGAAGAAACGTCATCATCCCCGCTCTCTAGACAGGGCACTGCAGCCGGAAGCGCCGGGGAGCTGGCTCACAGACACCCCACATGAGACAGAGCAGCACCTGGGTGAAGGACCCCATTTCCTCCGGTGGCGCTAGTGCATCGCTAATGCTCCCTCCCTCCCAAATATTTCACTCCAATCCCATGGGGTGGGACATTGTGGAAACAACATTGGCTTTGGAGCCAGACGGACCTGGTTCAAAGCCTTCTTCTACCAACTTACTAGCTGTGTGATCTTGGGCATTCTATTTGATCACCTTCATTAATTTTGGGGATTAGCAGCTACGTGTGTCAGCAATCTGGTCCAATGCTCAATAACAGCAGGTGTTACATTTGGTTTCCATGAAGGAGATAAGAATAAACAGAAAGGTTTTTAAATGCAAAGGTCCAGCCCCTGCACTTCCCATGGCTCCCAGCAGGGGTCAGGCCAATGCCAGGCTAAAAGACCCAGGCAGCCAACACCCTAGAATTGGCAGGAAAAGCCCTGTTCCCAAAGTGGGGCTCTCTCTCCATGGCTATCCAGGAATTGCAGGGAACTTCAGAGCAGCTCACCTCTCTACCCAGGTAGGAGCCTCCCTTTTCAAAGATCAGGGCCAGGTACTCTTCCTTGTTTCTCGCAAAGAATCCATCAATCTCCTCCAGCCTGCAAGAGACAACTCTGGCAGTCACTCTGCACAGCCAGCAGAAATAAGACAAAACCGCTGGCAACGCCTGCTGGTGATGCAGTGCTGCTGGTACGGCCATCCCACCCTCCTCCGCTTCTACACAGGGCCCTCCAAGGGAGTCAACCAAACCTTTAGTCCTAAAGGATGTTGCCCTTGTTATCTAACCCTGGCTCTTCATCTGACCTACCTTGGGTGCTTGGTTTTGTTTTTGCTTCCTGTCTCTTTTAAGAGTCAGGAGTGGGCCGGGTGCGGGGGCTCACACCTGTAATCCCAACACTTTGGGAGGCTGAGGCGGGCGGATCACCTGAGGTCTAGAGTTCGAGACCAGTCTGGCCAACATGGTGCAACCCCGTCTCTACTAACAATACAAAACTTAGCTGGGTGTGGTGGCGGGCACCTGTAATCCCAGCTACTCAGGAGGCTGAGGCAGGAGAATCACTTGAACCCTGGGGGTGGAGGTTGCAGTGAGCTGAGATTGTACCACTGCACTCCAGCCTGGGCTACAAGAGCAAAACTCCTTCTCAAAAAAAAAAAAAAAAAAGTCAGGAGTGGGTAGGAGGCCCTGTGGGGAGGGGGACTGGGAAGGGCTGCTTTGAGACCAATTGTCTCTATGTGCTGGGGCAGGCCCAGGCTGACTGGATGTGGTTTTTATTGGTCCCCTGAGAGCTGGGGGTATTAGAACCCAACAGCTGTAAGTCTAAACTGTGACAAGTCATGACCAAGTGCGAGATGTGCTCTTTTGTTCCTAAAGCAGGCATTAAAAAGGAATGAAAGAATCAGAAAGCCTTGGGTTCAGTAGACCTTAGGAGCCATCTATATATCTAACCCAATCTCCTTATTTTAAGATGAGGAAACTGAGGCCCAGTTTCCAAAACAAAACAAAACATGGCACTGATGCTGGAGCCCAGCCAGTGACAGTCCAAATGGATATGACAGACAGGTGATCACCTGAGTGCACCCCACTAGGGTGGAGGGAAGGAGGCACTGAGCCTTTAGGGTAGCATCAGGTAGCCAGCCTTTCAGACCGCTTCCCTAAGCTGGCAGAAGAGCACGACCTACATGCGGGCCAGTACCCCTTTCCCCACTCCCACCCTCAGACTTCTGAAAGGGGCAGCTCACCTTTCATCACACATCTCTGCCTCCTTCCTAAAGTTCTTTAAAAGGATAGCTTTGGGCTGGGTGCGGTGGCTCACGCCTGTAATCCTAGTACTTTGGGAGGCCGAGGTAGGAGGATTGCCTGAGCTCAGGAGTTTGAGACCACCCTGGGCAACATGGTGAAACCCTATCTCTACTAAAAATACAAAAAATTAGCCAGGCTTGGTGGCAGGCACCTGTAGTCCCAGCTACTCGGGAGGCTGAGGCAGCAGAATCGCTTGAACCCAGGAGGTGGAAGTTGCAGCGAGCTGAGATCACGCCGCTGCACTCCTGGCCTGGGCGACAGAGCGAGATTCTGTCTTCAAAAAAAAAAGGATCACTTTGAGAGACCTTGGTAGGTTTGCTTGATCTGTTGCTTTTGAGATACCCCATTGAAAATGTGCCATGAGGGATGCACATGTGTGTGGAAGGAGGGAGATGGAGACACAGTCATTGAGAAATGGAAGAAGCAAGGGCCAGGACACAGGCTGACATGGGTGTTTTCTGGAGAGACAGGGTCTGGCTGCAGAACCCCAAACCACATAAAGACTATGCTGCACCCAGGGTCCCCTGAAGGCCCTCTGGAGGATGGAAAATTGAGAAAGATGACAAAGGAGTCATTGTGAGTTGGATTCAACCCCAACTGACACTTGGAAACACAATCTCTCAGCAGGGCCATGTCTCTGAGAGCACCTGCACACAAAATTTTAAGAGAGCCTCTGCGCACCAACAGTGGCCTCGTGAGGCCTTCTTAGCACCTGGGGCCTCCACTGTGTTCAAGACTGGGCATGGATTTGTTCCTTCTTGGCAAGAGTCCTCTGAGGTGCGCATTATCCTATCTTGAGTTCTGATCCAGAAGTGGGGGGCCTAGTGTTTTTAATCTAGCTGCCTCCTTCTTTGGGAGAGTATGGGCAAGACCCCATGCACCTTACTGTCTTCATTTTCCTGGAAAAGAGGCAAGCTGGGAAGTTTGCCTGGTCGACAGATACAGAGCACCAGCCACTGCACCCCACGCTCTGCCGTACAGAGCCAGGGGCCACCCCCATGCTCCAGGCATAACCACCTTCTCTCCACCTCCCCTCCATTTCCCTCAAAATATCTGATCTCCTTTTTCCTCCTCATGCCATTCTGACTCTCAGTGGCCTTTCCGGGGATAGAGCATGTGAAAATCTGCTGCGTCCGCCAAACATTTTGAGGGCAGGCAGGAGGCAAGAAACAGCAGCAGGTACAACCTGGAGAAACCCCACCCATCTTTTCCTTCCCACCTGTGGGATGGATCCTTGCACCCATCAGTCAGCCCCAGGAAAACAGGGCTCTTCAGTAGGACCTGCGCGATAGGAAGCCCACCACCAGCCATCAGCTGCCACTTGGTTCTGGAGTAGCTCCAGCAGACTGGGGTGTGAGCCCCACAGGCAAAGGCAGCAAAGAGAATAAACTGGGGTCCCCACCCTGCTATTCCCATCACTCTCTCACTCCTAGGCCTGGGATCCTGGCCCACTATGCACTAAACCTGCCCCAGCCCAAAGTACTTGGCAGGCTCCAGTGGCGGACAGGCTGGGGGCCACGTGTCATGATGGGACTCCAGGGCGTCAATGAGCCTCTCCCGCAGCGTCTGCACGTCAGCACCAGCCACTGTAAATGAAAACAGGCGTGAGCGGGGTGTCAGGAGAGCAGAGCTGCTTCCACAGCACACTTGCCACCTTCACTCTCAGAAACAAAGGGCTGAGGGCACAGCCAGCTCTGACAGAGACAGACGAGGCATCAGTCCTTCCCTGTGCTAGAAGAATGGCGCTTGAGGGGTCCCCCTGTGGCCCCAAGCAGTGCAAGGACACCCATCGCTCAGACAGGAAAGGATCTCTCAGAACTGGGAGCCATCAGGACATTCCCCAAGGGCTCTGGTCTGGTCTCTGGGTACCAACCCCATTGTGAGAGGAGAGCTCTTCTGGGAATATGGTGCCCTTGCCCCGACCCTAGGGCCCTGGATACGTCCAACCTGAAGGGCTTCTTCAACCTGCCTTTCCCTAAGGCTGACTGAGAGGACAGTTTTAGGAAGACACAAGTTAGACTTCCCGTGGGGAGCACCTCACCCTCGACCCTGCCGACTGCCAGGGCTTTCTCCACCCCAATAGAAACCCAGGCGAAGAGGGAGGCTGGGGGAGGAAGATGCTAACAGGACAACCAGAGTCGGGCACCCACCTGGAAATACTGCTCCCGAGCCGTTCTTGGAAAAGGCCTTGAAGAACTGGAAGCAAACACACAGGCGGGCATCAGTGATAGACAGTGGCCAAGAGTGCAGCCACTTACTGCTCTGAAAATCTGCCTACTTATTCAATGCGGTAGTTGGGCAAATCACTTAATGTTGTTGAGACTGTTTCTTTTTTTTTTTTTTTTTTGGTGACAGAGTCTTGCTCTGTCACTCAGGCTGGAGTGCAGTGGCATGATCTTGGCTGACTGCAACCTCTGCCTCCCAGATTCAAGGGATTCTCCTGCCTCAGCTTCCCGAGTAGCTGGGACCACAGGTGCCCGCCACCACGCCTAATTTTTTTTTTTGTATTTTTAGTAGAGATGGGGTTTCACCATACTGGCAAGGCTGATCTCGAACTCCTGACCTCAAGTGACCCGCCCGCCTCAGCCTCCCAAAGTGTTGGGATTACAGGCGTGAGCCACTGTGCCCAGCCGAGCCTGTTTCTTCATCTGTAAAATGGTGAGTTGGGGGGAGGTTGCTCTAGGAGCTGGACACTGGCTCCCTCTCGTTACCCTCCCATCCACCCCTCGGAAGCATCCAGGGATCCTGTGGGCAGCAGCTTATACACTTTTCTCCACGAGGGCCATTTCTGGCCAAACGTGGTGACATGCACCTGTATTCCAGCTACTCAGGAGGCTGAGGCAGCACAGTACCTAGCATGTAATTACTGACAAATACTTATCGTATGGATGAGTGATAAAGTACCACTGCTGTTTTCCTTTGCAGACCCATCTGAAAATATGAAGTGCAGGCACTTCCTACATCCCTTGGGAAATGTCAGCTTGCTTCTAGGTCAATGTGCCCTTGCTCCTTACTTGGGAAAAGGGGCTTAGAGGCTGGTGTGTCTGTCCACTGAGAAGTCCCAGCCTGACACAGCAGACACAATCAAGGAAGGGATCTCCAGAACAGATCCTCTTGAAGGGAGAGCCTGAGTCCCTGGAAAACATGCCTTGCTACAGACTAGCTGATTTAACACATCACTTTGTTCTCTTTTCCCACGTACATGACACCCCAAGCCTAGTCTGTCACCTCCTTGGGGCACGAGGACAGAGAGAACAGAGCCTGACTCCTGGCAATCTGGGCTTCTGCCCAGGCGGCAACACAGCTGCCAAGGCTTTTGCCTGCGCTCTTCCGATTCAGGAGGGAACACAGTTGAGTTGTCCTGGAAGCCGGCCACTGAACTGCCTAGGGGAGAGCCTGCAGGCTGGGAAGAGGCTTCTTCCTGTGGGACCCTAGCCTCAGGGCCACTTCTCACTACCTTGGGCTTCTGCCTCCAACAGCCAAACACTGGCTTCCTTCTCCCTCCTTGGGATAGAGCTGTTTGGCCTTATCCTAAGCTGGTGGCTGAGAACAGGCCCTGGGCTCCGGCAGACCTGGTTCAAGGACTGGTTCTGCTTTTCTCTTGCTGTGTGACCTTAGGCAATGCATCAACTGCTCCGAACCTTCGCATTCTCATCTTTGAAATGAGGATGACGCCATCTACCTTGAAGACTTGTGAGGATTCCATGACCACACACCTAAAATGCTTAGCACAGTACCTGGTGCATACCACAAGGAACCGGTAAACGTTAACTGCATCACCATCATCCACCACCAGCATCCCCTTCCCTCCTTCATACCTTTTAAACACTAGGAACCATGATCAGCTAGGACTTGTTTGTTACAGCCATTTGTAGGCAGAAAATCTGGAAGCCACCTACTACCCTCTCCCACATGAGGAACAAAGGCTGCAGAGGAGCCACCTGTCTCTCCCCACCTGCAACCTTCTGCTCCCTGTGACCTCCCCTGGCCCCTTACTCCTGCTCACTGCTTTACTCTCTCTTTTCAAAACATTAATACAAACTTTTATCGTGGATGAAAACCATCCACTTATACATACCACACATATTTAAATAGTGTTCTTTACAGTTATTTAATTTTATTTGCCTAATACAATTGTTATTCTAATACTTATGAAAATGATCATAAATTTCCTTGATTATGAGATATTGATAATGTAAGTTACAGTATTTATGGACTGATACTTTTTCATAAACAAAATTGAAGATACATCTATTTGAGGTTTGGTTTGCTGACAAATAATAAACCAGGTCAGGTGCAGTGGCTCACACCTGTATTCCCAGCACTTTGGGAGACCTAGGAGGGAGGATCACTTGAACCCTGGAGTTCAAGACCACCCTAGGCAACACAGTGAGCCCCCATCTCTACAAAAAGCTAAAAATTAAAAATAAGCCGGGCACGGTGGCGCAAGCCTGTAATCCCAGCACTTTGGGAGGCCGAGACGGGCGGATCACAAGGTCAGGAGATCGAGACCATCCTGGCTAACACAGTGAAACCCCGTCTCTACTAACAAATACAAAACAAACAAACAAACAAAAAACTAGCCGGGCAAGGTGGCGGGCGCCTGTAGTCCCAGCTACTTGGGAGACTGAGGCAGGAGAATGGCATAAACTGGGGAGGCGGAGCTTGCAGTGAGCTGATATCCGGCCACTGCACTCCAGCCTGGGCGACAGAGCGAGACTCCATCTCAAAAAAAAATAAAAATAAAAATAAAAATAAATAAAATAAAATAAAAAAGAAACCCGAGGGAGATGTTGTGCTGCAGTTATTCATAATGATGGTGCTCTTGTTTATTTACAGACAGGTTACACTTTGACTGGTTTCTACACACGAGAACAACACTGACATCATGAAGCCTTGAACTGGGTGGCTTTCCCACAGTTACAGCTGTTATTTTCACCTCTGAAAAGTAATATGGTCATTTTTTGTCATCAACCATCAGGTCACCCACATCTGAGCAGGTGCCCACATTAAAAGGGGCTTGCATTACTTCCACCAAAAGGCAGCCTCTCCAGGCTGGGTGTGGGGACTCACACCTGTAATCCCAGCACTTTGGGAGGCCGAGGTGGGTGGATCACTTGGGGTCAGGAGTTTGAGACCAGCCTGGCCAACATGGTAAAACCCTGTCTCTACTAAAAATACAAAAATTAGCCAAATGGGGTGACGTGCACCTGTATCCCAGCTACTCAGGAGGCTGAGGCAGGAGAATTGCTTGAACCTGGGAGGTGGAGGTTACAGTGAGCCGAGATCACGCCACTGCACTCCAGCCTGGGTGACAGAGAGAGACTCTGTCTCAAAAAATTAAAAAAATTTAAAAAGGCAACCTCTCAAGATCCCAGCAACTACATGCAGCTTGGAGTCTGACCAGGAAGCTCGGTCAGCCAGAGTGGCCCAGGGGGGTGCAGGGACCCCAAGAGCCTCTCCCCAGGACACAGGCTGAAGGGAAGGCCCTGCTGCACCTCAGCTGTTCCCTCTGTCCTCGGAAGCTTCGCACCCACTTCCCAGGCCAATGTCTCCTCCAAGCTCTGGCTCCACGCCTCACGCTCCTCAAGAACTTCTTCCTAGCCACCTCACATCATTCCTCTTTTCTACCACAGCCCCCCCAGGCCTACAAATAGATTAGATCCTTCTAGTCTAAACCTTAAAAAAGAAAGGATGGGGGCCGGGCGCGGTGGCTCAAGCCTGTAATCCCAGCACTTTGGGAGGCCGAGTCGGGCGGATCACGAGGTCAGGAGATCGAGACCATCCTGGCTAACACGGTGAAACCCCGTCTCTACTAAAAAATACAAAAAAACTAGCCGGGCGAGGTGGCGGACGCCTGTAGTCCCAGCTACTCGGGAGGCTGAGGCAGGAGAATGGCGTAAACCCGGGAGGCAGAGCTTGCAGTGAGCTGGGATCCGGCCACTGCACTCCAGCCTGGGCGACAGAGCGAGACTCCGTCTCAAAAAAAAAAAAAAAAGAAAAAAAGAAAGGATGGGAAGGGAAGGAGGATGGGGATGAAGAAAGGCCCTCCTTCCTTCTCCAGCAACCGCATTTCCTTCCCGTGTCCCCATGCTGCCAACGTTCCTGGAACAGTGTCTGCCCTTGCTCCTTGGACTGCTCTCTCGCCATCCCCACGACCCTCAGCTGAAGCCGTTCTAAGGAAGCTCTGTGGTGACTTTCTCTTCAGCCACTGCAGTGATCTCTCCCCACCCTCCCGGCCTCTCTGTGGTAGTGTTATTACTGCCTGCTTTGTCCTCCCATGGCGAGCATTCGTCATCTTTCGTGCCACATTTTGTCGTTGCTCTCCCGCATTGCCTTCATGTTGCCACCCTTCCCTGGTTGGCTTCACACTGACCAGCCCTACTTGGCCACCCTTGCCCTGGTCCTAGCTTCACTTTCGACTGCTCTCCTGTGCCCACTGCCCACCCCCATCTCCTACCCCGGTCTCTCCTACAGCCACACGTCAGGTCCTGACACTCTTCAGTTTAAAAAGCTGTTGAAAGCAATGTCACAAAGAAGTTGCTCAATCTTGTTTCTAAATGAATGAGTGGATAAAGGGATCAATGAACAAACCTATCATTTGTCCCTTGCCAAAGCCAATGACTTTGTTTGTCCAAATGATTTGCCAGCTAAACCCTCTGCATCTCAGTGCTTCCCTGTCCTAGACTCCTGGTTCTTTCTGGTGGCCTCCACCCAGGTGTCAGGATGCATCCCCTTCCCCACCATCCCCAAGACTGAGTCATCCCTCTCCCAACCTGCTTTGCCACCTGTGTTTACCTCACCCAGCGACCGGTCCTCCTCCCTGCCACCCGCACCATCCCCCTCTTCAAAAACCTGTCATCCAGTTAGCTGACAAGTTCTGTGAATTTGACCTCCGTGTTACCTCTTCAAAAGTCCTCTCCTCCACCTGCCTTGTCTAGACCAGGCCTGACAGACGATGATGTATTTTTGGGTCACCACATCAGTCTCCACCTTTAATGCTCTCAGAAGTTTTAGTATACTCAATCTTTTCATTCTCCAGCCATCTTCCTCACTGCTACTAAGGTTAGTTTTCTAACGCACAGTTCTGGTCTGAACATTTTGCTCCTCCTCAAATCTCTTCCATGACTCCCCACTGTCAATGAATAATGTCCAAACTCACTGCATTCAAGGCCGTCCAGACTCCAAACCCAAACTAACCTCACACTGCCCTCCATTCCCACCACTCCAGCTGCAATGAACTTCAACCCGAATCCACTACCCACCCATGCACCCACCTTTGACCAGGAGGCAGGATGACATTTTATTTATCTCTGCAAGCTCCACAGTGTCTGGCATCTCTCAATAGACATCTGTTCAGCTGAACAGAGAATCTCTGCCCTTTGATCACCCTGGAAGCTCATGTGGAAATCAAGTCAGGGCACATTTTTGTCCTCTGATGAAAATGTATCCTTATTAAGTCAACCATGGAGGTGTGTGCCCTGCCCAAGGGAAACCACCACGGCTCCCTGGAAGCAGACAATTAAGACTTCGGGAGTGTGTTTCTTTTCTCAGGAGCAGTCATCACCCATCCCTTTTCTTTCATCACTTTACACAGGAGCTTCTGGAAGACCTCCAGCCGCTCCCTAATGGCAGAAAACCAGGCAACACCCGGCTGGTCTTCACGAAACTACGGAGTGACTGCTTTCTTGGGGTCAAAAGAGCTCAAGAGAAAGCACACTTCCCAGGGGTGACACCGATGGCATTCAATTCCAGCTTTTATAACATGTTTTAAGGAAAATGGTCTAGCCTCCAGATATTTATGGTAAGCCCATGAGGATCCACCTTAACCACTTCCAACACTGTGGATGATCCTTGGAGAAGACCCCACAACAGCAGCTGACTGCTGAGAAAGGGGCCCACCTCCTTTTTCCAGACAGAGACAGGAGACATCCTGGAGTCCTGCCTTCCTCCCTGATATCTCCCCTTCTAGCAAAAGCCACAAAAGGTAACAGCCCAGATTCTGTACCCTCACAGGGCGTCCCCGCTCCCAAACCTGCATTCAAGGACCTGCCATTTCTGGGCTCCCTCCTCCCCCAGCTCTGCCTCATCCCTCAACATGAGCCTCTGCCCAGCTGGACAAGTCTCAACACGCCACCTCACCCTGCCCACACAGGGCCTTGGCTCTCACCTTCTTGCCTGTGAGGCCCACCCACACTCCTCTCTCCTAGCCAAACCCCAATACCAAGTTGAGGTCCCCTCCTACACGAACTCCTTTCTGACGAGTGAAAGAGTTCCGTGAGCCCAGCAAACTCCTGTGGCATTCCCTGGGAACCTGTTGCTGGCTGCCTCTCACTGGCCATGGGCTCTGGGGATCTCACGCTCCTGGCCTCGCCTGCAGTGGTGAGTGCGGTGCTGGGCACCCAGCAAGCATGCCCGCAGTGGCTGCTGACAGACAGATGGACTGCCACACGGTCCAGCAGCGGCCACAGAGCAGCTACCAGCAGCCCCATGGGTGGCCCAGGAGGGAGATGGGACAACAGGAAGGAAGCAAACTTTTACTGAAGTCCAAATCACACCAGTGTGGTGTGGTGGCACTTTCATATGGAAGACCTCACTTCACACTTGGCAACGGTCCTCTTAGGTGGATGTTATCACCCCATGTTTACAGACAAGGAAACTGGGGTCCACGGCTGGGGCACTGATAAGTGACTTTCCAAGCCACATACAGTAAGCAGTGAGGCCAGGATTTGAAACATCACTGATCTCCTCAGAGCCTTGAAGAGGGAAGATCCGCCCTTCCCCACCCCTATGCTGCTGTGCTGTGTACCCCTTGTTCTGGCCAGGCCTTCGGCCATCAAAAGTCCCATTCTATTCCCACTGAAGGGCACTCCTGAGGCCCACGGAGAAGCCCCTTGACTCGGAAGTTCCAGCCTCTAGGTCACCAAGCTCTAGTCAGAACCTGCAGCCAACCAGCCCCTCCCTCTTGCATACCTTTGTTTCCTTCCAGTTGGACTCTGGCTCCAGCCTGATGGGGACCTGACACAGCCAGCCTGCCCTTCAGGCCCAGGTGTTTACTAAACAGGCTGGGCTGGTAGAAGCTCACTGTTTGCTCATGTTGGCAAGCGGCCAGAGGCAGGTCAGTCACACATGCCACTGGGGGAGGCCAGACTCTTGTGTGTGGGCCTGTCCCCATACCAAAAGCACTCTCTCCTCCCCCTGCTTCACACGGGCCCTAGCCTTTCAGCTGCCCTGGCCTTTCAGCTCTTCATGGGCAGAGTGCAAGGACAGGCTCCAGCCCCCAGGGGGCAGCAGGCAGGGCAACAGGGCTATGTCTCTGCCCACCAGCGGTCCCCAGGGCAGCTCTGCTACCTAAGGATCTGGCCACGATGCCCAAGGGCACCCAGGCTCTTCAAGGCCCCGAATCTCTGGAGATTGGAATCTGTTTGAGTAGTGTTTTCCAAACACTAGAAACAACCTTGTAATGAGCTGTCAAATCAATGTATTTAATCACAGCCGTATTAAAAAAAAAAAGAACAGAAAATATCATAGTTTAACTGCACTCAGTAAGAATTAATCTGAGGCCGGGCGCGGTGGCTCAAGCCTGTAATCCCAGCACTTTGGGAGGCCGAGACGGGTGGATCACGAGGTCAGAAGATCGAGACCATCCTGGCGAACACGGTGAAACCCCGTCTCTACTAAAAAATACAAAAAAAACTAGCCGGGCGAGATGGCGGGCGCCTGTAGTCCCAGTTACTTGGGAGGCTGAGGCAGGAGAATGGCGTAAACCCGGGAGGCGGAGCTTGCAGTGAGCTGAGATCCGGCCACTGCACTCCAGCCCGGGCGACAGAGCGAGACTCCGTCTCAAAAAAAAAAAAAAAAAAATTAAGAATTAATCTGAAACTTGTGTTCTAGTGATAATAGATACATACCAACTTTGGGATCACAATGTAAAAATGTGTACTGCTTACAGTTGGTCACAGTAAGAAGCTATTTGAGAGCTGCTGCATAGGACCTCAGAGCAGGGACCTGCCAGCTCAAGCCACTTGGCCTATGGACTGGGCACTGAGTCTCCCCTGGCCAAAACTGAGCTGCAGGTTCCTCAGGAGAGGCAGGAAAGGCTGTGCCGGGGGAGGCCACCGTGTTGGTCTGTGGACAGATGACTACCAGACTGGCCCTGCCAGGTGCTGCCGTCTGGAGACAGGGGAAGGCTGAGGAGCGCAGCGAGGGCCCTCCCAGCGCCCCTCCCACAGCCAGCCAGGCAGTTCAGGAGATGGTGACTCTCACCTGAGGCATCCAGGCTGCGTGCGCTGCGTGACATGGGGTGGCGCTGAGGAGCCTCTGACCTGCTGGGCCTGGGCCACCTCCTTCATCCCTGCTGTGCCCAGCCTCTTCCAGGCAGAGTCAGAAAGCCCAGGTATCAGGCCCTGGCTGTCAATTGGTCATCCTGCCCTGGCTGCTGTACCAGTGTCAACCCCTCCCCTGGGGGCTGGGCAGTGGCTGTACCCCTGTGCCCCATGCTCACTGTGAGAAAAACATCAGCCTGTGAATGACGGTTCCTGCTGCCACACTAATTTGCCCACAGCTTCGCACTGAGGGCTGCTCACCTGGTTCAGCCAAAGGAACAGAGTGCGCTGTTTGAGTATTTTCAATTACACACCTTAGGGCCAAGGATAGCGCCATGTCCCTGCCAGGAAGGCCTTTTATTTCAAAGGGATGATTGACATGCAGTCTCTCTGCTGCCACTTTTCAATGACGTGGCAGTAGCTGTTGGTTCACCACACTGTCCAGAGACCAACCTGGTCTCAGCTAAACCCGGGGCCTGGGGGGCCCTGACCCTATGTGGTAACAGTTTAGGAAGGGACTTCTATTAGGTGTGGAAACCCTGAGTCCAGGGGGCGTTGCACTGGGCTTGAGGAACAGAAAGGTCACATGGAGTTAGAGCTGGACGTTCCTGGTGCAGCCACGGCCTTACTTCCCAGATGGATGCTGCTGGGGTAATTAAGCTGTGTTATGGCTCACAGTTCTGTTTGAAACTTGGCCGCCCCCACCCCCAGCTCAGAGGTATCTTATTCCAGGGACAATCCTTGGCATTTCAGCTTTCAAAGGCATTTCATAATTATTCTTAATGGCTACAGAGGAAACTGCTTTTCTAGATGCCATTCTGGTGGAAGGGTACATATTATTTATAGCTGGTGATACAGAGACAGAGATTTGAATTTGGCTTCTCTAATCTGGAAGAAAACTAATTGGATTGGAGCCAGGCCTGAACCCAGGGGAGGGCCCTCACCATAACTGTAGCAGCCTTGCCGCTCTGGACTATCCAAGGCCTCCTATTTGAAAGCCTTGGAAGCTGTTCAGACATTAATTAAGCTGTTGATGCCCTGCGGTGGGCAGGCTGGCAGGTAAGGCATCATCAGAGATCTCGTGCCACTTTCCACCAGAGCTGGGGTGACAGAGCCCTCATGCCTTGGGTATGATAATTCCCATGCCAGGGATCCCTGCTGCCTGAGGCACTGACATTCTGACAGTGGGGTGAAGCTATCCTGACAGGTCCCTTCTCAGCTACCTGTGGTTCAAGGCATTTGCCTGAGGAGGCTGAGGCTTGCCAGAGTGTCTGGGGTCCCTTTGTGGGGAACCACTAGGCTCCTAGAGTCTGACCCTGCCCACAGATGGGTCAGAGCCTGAATCCTGGTTTTATAGAGTTAGATCAGACCTCTAAGGCTTGGAGGTCAGGAGGGAGAGCAATCGAAGAGGACCTTGGGAGCTGGGAGCTCTCACCAGCTCAAGTGATGATCACCTCCCAGCTCAAATCACAGCAGCCAAAATCTGCCCATCCAGACACATCCCACATGGCCCTTTTCCCTTATAAAGGGAAACAGAGCAGGCCTAGCCTGCCTTCCCCTCCTGTCAGTCACACACCCTCACAGTTGGGAAGCCAGGGATGTTGAAGTCTCTGCAGACTGCGCTGTTGGTCTCCTCAGCACAGTCCAGGGCAGCGAGATTCAGGGCCGGCCTCCAGGCTGAAAAGACAAAAAAACCCAAGGGTAAATAAGAGGGGCTGGCACCCCCTCTGCCCACCCATCTCCCCCAATGCAATGCCTCACCCCTGCCAACCCCACAGCACCTGATCCCAAAGCTCTTATGACAAAGGTCACACCTTCCTTGGGAAAGGACCTCTGAGATATTCCAGCTGGTCTGCATTACGATAGCATCTCTCAAAATGGAACCTGTGTTTTGGATGATTAGCATAAGTAACACTGCCTCAGAATGGTATCTGTTTCCCCATTACTACTATGTGAGGCCAGGGATAGGGGATGAGAGATGTTGAAGGAGTCTGTCCCGCTCCTCGCCACCCCCCACCCCCACGCCCTGGGAAAAGCCCTGGTATTGCCTCTGTCCCTGGGGCCCTAAATGGGATCAGTTCAGAAGGGTGGAGAACATGCCTTAGGGGATTTGGAATTCCCCAGGGGACTCTTGGGGAAGGTTCCTGGGGCCAGAGGTACTGGTAGTGGGCAGAGTTTGAGTGACTGGGGTAAAGGGTATCGGGGCCCAGCCAGAAATGAGAGCATCTGGAATCCAGGAACTGCGGGGAAAGAAGCCTTGAGGCCAGAGTCTGGCAAATTAACCTTGCCCCTGCATCAGGCCCCAGGTCACAAGGCTGCTGGCCGCTGAAACACTGGCAGAGAGAATAATGGCACCATTCTGGGCCACAGCCCAGAATCTGAGAAGAAACAAGCTCATATACCAGGCAGCTCTCCTGAGCTCAGATTCCAGGTCAGGTGCCCCGTGAGCATCCACCAAAGTTCCACCCACACGGAGGCTGCTCCAGCTGGAAGCCAAGGTGCGCACAGAGGAAGTCACACAAGCCGTGAGAGGGCAGTGACGGGGCCAAATCATGTGGCACAGAACTCTCAAGTTTGGACTCAGCCAGGAGAGGTCGGCCCTGCAGACCAAGGCATGGGCTCAGCAGGAAAGGTGGAAACAGAGCTGAACCTAGACCGTCGGTCCAGTGGGCAGGGAACTTCCTGAGCAAGGTGGAGGGGGAGAGGATGGGCAAAGACCATGCTGCCTGGAGAGGAGGGTTTTTGGGAGGCATGGGAGCCAGAATAGAAGGGAAGAAGGGGCCAGACTGGGAGTGTTTGACTGGACGGCTCAGGATGACCTCCATGGCAGCTGGACCCACCTGCGTCTCTGGGACAGATGAGAGGAGAAGGAGGCCTGCCTGGTGGCAAGCGCAACTTCCATTTGAAGCTCATGCCCCAGGGGCAGGGAATGGAATTTACACAGGCAGCCCACCTAGCACCCGTTACGTACAGAACACTAACATCTGAACAACATTCCTGACGATCACAGTTTTAGCAGGACCTGTGACCCTACCTGATAAGGTTTGGATCTCGTCTCCTCCAAATTTCATGTTGAAATGTGATCTCCAATGTTAGATGAGGTGAGGTATAGTGAAAGGTATTAGACCATGGGGGCAGATCCCTCAAGAACAGCTCAGCGCTGTGCCCTTGGTAATGAGTGAGTTCTCACTCTGACTTCTTGTAAGATCCGATTGTTTAAAATAGGGTGGCACTTCCCAACCCCCTCCTGCTTCCTTTCCTGCTTTGCCTTCTGTCATGAGTAAAAGATCCCTGAGGCCTCCCCAGAAGCTAAGCAGATGCTGTGTACAACCTCCAGAACCCTGAGCCAATTAAACCTCTTTTCTTTATAAATTACCCAGCCTCAGGTACTTATTTTTAGCAATGCAAAAACACCCTAATACTCCACCCTAGAACTTAACTCCTTACAATGTCTGAGAAAAACACAATTGCAGAAGGTATCAGAGCTCCTAAGAACACCTTATGCCTGGGGAAGGAGTGTTACCCTCACCTCCATGAGACAGATGCAGGAAAAGCCTGGCACACCCTGACGCATCCCTGGAAAGAAGGCAACTAAGTTGGCCCTTCTTGGGGCTGATACAAGGGAGGGGGCTCTGGGAGCTTGAAGGAAGGCCTGTGGCCACAACACCCCCTTCTTTCCCCACCTTTTTTGCTGGTAGTCTGCTTTTGGCATTGCAGCTTCTGGACTCCTTGTAGGAGGGAGGTGGCTGGGGAGCTGGGGAGAGGAAGTGGATGGAGGTATTTACCAGAGTCAGACTTCAAAAGTATTTAGCAGAGTCAGGTGAGCCACATCCTAGGACGCCATTTCCCCAACTTCCTCAACACCCCCCACCACACACTTTTTGGGGAGCTTTCTTGACTCCCTTAGCACACAAGGATAGCAACCTGAGCCTATCCAAGTATCTGCAAGCTGGGGTGCATCCTTTGGCTTTAAACCTCACCTCCAAGGTAGCCTGCACAAAGGCAGGTATGGTCAGGGCCTGCTGCACGCCAGGCCCAGGATGCAATCCCTCTGCCCCTACCATGGGATTGCTGATCCCAACCTGCCTCCACATCCTGTCCACTCTCCCTCTGAAATCTCTTCCCCCACCCAAACCTCCATCTCCTCATGCCTGTCCTAGGTTGGCATGAACCCATGATCTGGTTTGTTACTGACCTCACCTCCAACCTACCCTCCGTGTCCCATGAGCTAGTACAGGTTCTCATGGCAGGGCCTCTAGAGAAATATCAACATATTATTTCTCTCCTGGTGAGGTTCTAATGTGCTCCACCCCTCACTGGCCTCTCTAACCATCAAATGATCTTTTCTTTCTGTGGATCTGAGTATGTCAATCTCTATTCAACAGTCTCTGGGGGCTCTAACTAACTTTAGAAGAAAACCTACAACCAGAAGGCGGTTCTTCTTTTGGCCTCTGTCCACATATCCAGCCTCCTCTTACAGTTATTTTACATTAAATTAAGTCACAGATATTCATAAAATAACATTTCCAAGTAAATTAAAATACTGAAACATTAATTGCTGAACATAAGTTTAAAGTATACATGCTTTGGCATCTTGTTTTTGTATGGCATAGAGAATACAATTGGGTCTGTAATAAGCACAAAAAGCTGAGGAAACATGTTTCTAGAAATTATGAAATGGTGAATGTTAATGGAAGACAGTTCACAATGCTTGCTAGTTTTCACTAGAAATTAAGATTACTAAGGAGTAAAAACTAATTAATATAAGCAACTAAAACTAGAAATAATAAGGGACATAATTCTGCATGCAAGGGAAGTATGGCATGGTTTACTAAGGAAGCCATAAAATATAAGGATGTATTTTGATTAAGGGAAAAAGAGTCATTTTGTTCTAGAGTGACTGGTTATTTCACAATGAGAAAGAGTAAGAGTACAGGACAAACTAACAGATACAAGGAAGTTGTGAAGAGAAAAGAACTTCAAGTGTGGTCAAATGGGCTAACTTATAGTTTTTGTGTGTTTTTTTAATGAGCCTTAATATCAAAAGTACACTGATGAAAAATCAGAATTTGGTCCTCTCTGTTAAAACAAGGTTTTCTTGAAGTATTGATCTGTTCTTAAAAGGAAATAGTGAAAGGTTTTTCTGTACCTTGTAGGTAATTATCCTAAGAAGGATCCTTTGTTTTATCAAGATGATTCCCTGTGCTCCGTGTTGTCTTTATTAGGTCTTTGATTACTTAAGAAAATAGAGTCCTCTCTATAAAAGAGCTAAGATTTTTTTCTGCAACAGTGTAACATTCTATATTTTCCTTTTGAAATCTTTTAATTATCATTCTGGTTAGATGAATGACTGTGACTTAACAGTGACCTGTGATCCAATTTGATCAAGTGATTTTTTTGTTTTGCTTTTTTGTTTTTGTTTTGAGATAAAGTCTCACTATGTCATCCAGGCTGGAGTGCAGTGGTGCGATCGTGGCTCACTTGTCTGCCACCTCCTGGGCTCAAGTAATTCTCCATCTCAGCTGCTTAAGCAGCTGGGCCCACAGGTGCACACCACCACACCTGGCTAATTTTTTAAAAATTTTCTATAGAAATGGGATCTCCCTATTTTGCCCAGACTGGTCTCGAACCCATAGGCTCAAGGTAACCTCCTGCCTCGGCCTCCCAAAGTGTTGGGATTACCGTCATGAGCCACCATGCCCAGCCTGATTAAGTGTTTTAATTTTAAACCTTTGATATTTTGTACAAACTTCCCAAAATCAAATTCTAAATTAAGGCTTTCTGAACTTGAAGTAACTTTGAAACATTCCAGAGGGCCCTGGAACATCTCAAAGATTCTGCAAAGGAGAGATATTAAACTATAGTTAGGCTCATTTGATGTATTAATTATATGGGAAGCATTGTCAAACAAGAAATGATGTTTAATCTTGAGTTATATTTATTAATGTATATATATAATTGTTACTAATGTGTATCCCCAAAATTATATGATATTCCTAGAAATATGATGTATTATCAGCCTTAATTTCGGTTATTAGGTTAAAATGTTATATGCACAGCAATAACCAAATTTCCTTGTCAATTGTGTCATTATTATTATGAACTCTCATCATATCTTTACCACAAACATTTTAAGTCTTATTGTCTACAGTTAATTGCTTTATTCTGTTTTTCTAAAAGCTTTTTTCTAAGCAACTATAATCCTAAAGTGCTTCATCTTCAAGGAGATCCACGGAAAAGTCTCTGATAAGTACCATTTCTGATAACTTCGAGATAATATGATTGGACTAGCAAAGAATTTCCAGAACTCTAATGAAAAAACTGATGGGTTTGCAGAACTGATAACCAAGATCAAGCAGAACAAGAATTAATTACATGAGACTAAATGAACCAATGAAGAATTATGGGTTGTTATGGTTTTTAAATTCGAAAAGTTGTTGGTTCTTTCTAATGTTTTGTTGTCCTTATTTAAGAAAACTTATTTTCTTTTAAGCTATCTATAGTTTTCAGCAAGTTGGTAAGTATACTCTTGTGAACAAAAATGGAAACATTTTCTCCCTATAAGACCTCTCTGGAATTCAGAAACTATTTGTGAATATTCTTATTTTTATGGCAATACTGTTATTTGCATAAGTTCAATAAGCATCTGCTCTCTTTAAAACAAGATACAATAGGAAACACTGGTGATGTTACCGAGGTTTTGAGTGTGATGCCATACTTGAGAATATATGTACGATGAATCTACAGGTACTGCAGGTAAAATCTAAAGTTGGGCTTGGTTTGGCTTCCTAGCCTTAAGAGGTTATTAAAAGTCCAATCTGAGATTTCCTATCGATAAGTTCCAGCAAAGCAAACTTAAGAAGAGCCTATGTGATCAATCACTATTCTTGCCACACTTATATAAATAATCAGGCCAAGTTTGATGAGACTAAACATATTCTGCGAGCAAATTAGTCTTACCCTGACTATTCTATTCTATTTTATTTTATTTTGGATGGAGTCTTGCTCTGTCATCTAGGCTGGAGTGCAGTGGTGCGATCTCGGCTCACTGTGACCTCTGCCTCTCACTTACCCTGATTATCTTTGGTAGAAACGGGGGTGACTACAGAGAGAAAAAATATGTTCCTGAAGAAAAACTATAGTACATCTGTTATTAGATTGTAGCCTTGTTGATCATTTTCAAGTTTTTATCATCTACCTATAAGATGGATTGCATCCTGAATTCTTCCAGTTTCTTCCAATAACTAGCTACAATTCTCCAACTAAGAACAAGAACTGTTCTGTGCCTAAAGCCCTAGAAGCAGAAGCTGAACAACTTCAAGGGACAAGTCTCATGCCTGATGTGTAAGCCACACAAAGAGTTCACCAAAATGCCCAATGCCATAACCAGAGACAATCAAACTGCAAACCAGGACAAGAAGTTGACAATTTCATGCTTTCCCAAAACATCTGAACAAGAGATTCATTGGAATAAGTCTTCCACTTTATCCTTGATTACGTCTACCTTTTTTTGTCTGGCAGGATAATGCTGTAGTCAGAATTTCACAATCAGTGGCTTCTGGGGGTAACTTCATGAAATGTTGGATTTGTCACACTCAACCCAGATCTTTACATGACCAAAGGGATCCTTTAGTCCACCCAGGGGGTAACTTCCACAACATCCCTAACACAACTATTGTTCAAACTGTACTAGTGGTCCCTTTTATAGAGTCAGACTTTTAGACCCATGTGTTCTTACTCCCTGCTTTAATTTAACCCAGTCATGGGATGCTAGATAATAGAAATGCTACCTATTAGCGGAACAGGAAATCAGTGCAATTGCTGACACTTTTTGTTGCACATGGATAGATACATAGGGTATTGAGACTCAGTCGCAAAAAATGAACAAATAGTACTTGGTTAAAAAGGGTAAATTCCTCATCTGGCTCACTCTTTCATCTCTTTGATTTTAGCTGGTTTGGTTCATGGGTCCATGGCTAGGCGGCATATTGTAAACTCTCAGTATTACCCTGGGGAGAGTCATTATAGTAGTTTCCCTGTTACACTGTATCCTCTCAAAAAGTCTTAAATGTCTTTATGCAGCCATCTGCCGAATGCTAAATGGTCTCTCTCCAGCGTGAATGATCAAAACTCCAAGTAACACGTGATAATGAGCATACCTTAACCTATAAATGATGTGTTAAGACTGAAAACCCAGGCCGGGCGCGGTGGCTCAAGCCTGTAATCCCAGCACTTTGGGAGGCCAAGACGGGCAGATCACGAGGGCAGGAGATCGAGACCATCCTGGCTAACATGGTGAAACCCCATCTCTACTACAAGATACAAAGAATTAGCCGGGCGAGGTGGCGGGCGCCTGTAGTCCCAGCTACTCGGGAGGCTGAGGCAGGAGAATGGCGTGAACCCGGGAGGCGGAGCTTGCAGTGAGCTGCGATAAGGCCACTGCACTCCAGCCTGGGCGACAGAGCAAGACTCGGTCTCAGAAAAAAAAAAAAAAGACTGAAAACCCAAAATGATGATTACTGAGAGTAGTGCTGATGTCCTGTTTTAGTAACACTCTCACCTAGGTGAGAACCTGACCAAAAGGGGAGAATTGTTAAATATTTCTAGGAGGCCACTGGTGGGGACTGAGCTCCTTCCTGCACAAGGCCCAAGAGACCAAACCACGATGGAGTCCCTCAAGCTGAAGTCCCATGCCACCAAGCCAAAACTAAGCTGTTGATCTGACCTTCCAAGAAATCAGGAGAGAGTGAGATAACAGTCAAATCTCCAAACAAGCCAGTTTCAGCCAACATAAGGAAGTCTCTGCTTTAACCTTTAAAAGCGACCGAAATAACCCATCTGATTTTTGATCTGTTTCTGTTTTCTTCAGCCTTTTTCTGTCTATAAAGCCAAACTCCTCTGCTCAGCTCATCAGAATACTCATTTTGTAAGAGAGAATGTGCTGTTGCCTGATTCTAGAATCACAATAAAAGCCAGTCAATATTTTTGATTGTGGTGTAATTTTGTCTTTTGACAAGTAACAGGAGATGGAATAGAGAAGGTCCTTATCTGAGTGCTCCATTGTTAAAGCAAAGCTGCATTTAAGCTTTACTGTCAAAGCAATGCAGAGTTGAGTGACAGAGACTTTCTGAAGTGTCAGGTGACTTAAATGCCTAACACCAAAATGATCACTAGTATCAGTCCAGCTCTACCAGTGGGGAGAAAACCTTTTCCTGGTGCAGTTACTGCTCTGAACAGAGTAATTTTTGTACCTACAACAGAATAAATGGACTAATGGAGAGGGGAAGGGTGGCAAGGCAAGAGAAGCTGGACAGCTGTAAATTTTGGAGTGATGGGTGAGAGGATGCCCTGTGGTGAGGGTGTTGTGGGGATTCTGCTGAGACCCCTCCGGGGGCTTGGTCTGGAGTCAAGGGCAGCGTCCCCTGCCCCACTCACAAGTTCAGGGAAGGCACTGGGTGGAGTAGGAAGCCTTGCTTGGAGTTTAACTGGTTGCAGCACCATGAGCTCCACATGTGTCTCTGGACCTCTGCTTCCTCCTGGATCAGCGAGGGCCAGGATGAATGATCTCTAATGCCCCTTCCAGCTCTGACAACCGTTCAAGTGCTGGATGGCAAAAAACTCTTAACAAGAAACATGCAGCCTCCGAGTGTTAAGTGGGTCTGGGCTTCAGATGTAAGAGGCACAGATGTACCCAACCACAAAGAGCCAGCGAGACCTGGTGGTCTAGTGACCAGAAGCTACCAACCCTCAGCTCTGGGACTCTACACCGAAGTCTTCAGGAGTTCTCCTGACACAGGGTTGGTTTATGCCCTGTCCAGCTAGTCAGCACTATGCGGTCACCAACTCATGCCTTCCTTCCTCCTTGCTGACAGTTTCTGGGCAGTGACATCACTGGATGGACAAAATGCCTTCCCTACCCCTCACACCTGGCTGACACCCCCAGTCTGAGTCAAGATGATCCACGGCACCAGCAGAAGGTTCTACACTCACATCGTCATTTGGAATCCTGTGAGGCTCAGGCCACTGGCCACCATGAACTTGCAGTGGGCTCCTACTCTGTACCAAGCTCTGGTGCTGGGAATCACAGGTACACATAGCAGATGTGGCCTGTGCCCTGGAAGAGAAGGGGGACAAAACCAACACTGCTCACTGTCACTCAAACACACACCTTACGAACCTCACCTTCGTAGCCTGGCACACACTGTTTTTCCACCTGGAATATCCTTCCTCCTCCACCCACCTCTCTACCTGCCCAGGCTCCAGAGAGCCAAAAAGAGCTGGAGTCAATGGCCTCCTCCAGCATCTGTGTAAACCTGGCAAGTTACTTATCTGTTTTTAAAAAAAGAGGAAGACAATATCCATAGCTCAGATATTTTCCGGGGTAAGGATTGTCATAATAATGGCCTGTGAAGGCCCTTAGCAAACTGCTGGCATAAGGCAAGCGTGTAATAAATAACCACTGGCATGAAGGCCTTTGGTGATCAGATTAGCCCTCTGTGACTTTCCTCCCCTGGGTTCCTACAAGAAATGGCTGAACCACTCCTTTGGCCTTTTTCAAACACAGCTTTGTAACAATTGCCAATTTTCCTTCTGTGAGTAGTTCATTTCCCCAACTGCAATGCAAACAATGCTTATCACTCAACAAATATTTGCTGATTGATTAGCCAGTGAATAGCAATGAAGGCCTAAATTGGATACTACCAATTTCCCAAACATATGGTGGGAGCTGCTCTGTAATAGCAAGGGGGTGAACCAGGTTCTCAGAAACACATGCTCAGCCCCAGGGCAGCATCTGCCCTAGAGAATCTACTGCCCCAGTCACTGAAGAAATGAACCCTATTCAGTCAGATTAAATGCCTGAAGCCAGCCAAGTATGGCTGCAAAATTCTTCTCTCTCCCCGTGACCTTCACTCTGTCTCTGTTCCTGCCTCAAGATACAGGTGTCCTCAGCAGAGAGCATGGGCCATACTCACACAGCCCAGGGTGGGATGAGAGCAGCCCTCTGCAGGCCCACAACCAATCTTTCTCAAGAAACCTCAGGACAGAGATGAAGTGAGACCAATCCGAGCTTCTTAGCAGGGCCTCACCAGCGAATACCCCTTTGGTAGAGTGGAGGACATTCTTCATTGCAGGCTGACAGCAGATTCTGCCAGTACCCTCCCAACACCATCTGGTTCAAGGGCTGACACACCAGTGGCTCACAGGAGACCTCCAGCTTCCACTGAAATCTCCCACCTCCCATTTACCCTGGATCATCCCCACAGGCTTTGATCCTTCCATTTCCTTTTCAGAGGTTAAATTCTGATTTCGCTTTCTTATTTTAAAGAAAGGCTCCATGCACTGGGGAATCCCGTTTGGAAGTGGTAACCCTCATCCAGGAGCAGACTGGGTCAGTATCTAGATATGCAACTCATAGAAAAACTAAAACTCTGCATTGCAAGAGGCTAAACATGTGAGTCAGCTGGAAGCTGATCTTTCCCTCCAGCACTCTCAAGAAGGAAGAAATTCAAGACTAAGTCCATCTGCAGCCATTGAACACCTCTTGTAGCCTCAAAGTGGAAAGTGATCAGGGAATTTTTATGATGTTCATGCCCACAATGTCCCCTGAGATTTACCTTCTCTTAGGTGTTCCAGTTCCATGATCCGTGTTCTTTCTTCCTCCTCCCCTGACCAGATGTGTTGACATCACTCCTTCCCTGACCAAATGTGTTGAAATGGTGTGAAACACTGCTCAGAAAGGCTGGTTCAGCTAATGGGACCAGTGAAGTATGTGAGCAAGTGTAAACTGGAGGTCAAAACAGCTTATAAGTTTCATTTAAAAATAATTTTCCAGGACCATGTGGCTAAAAGACGTAGGCATGGTTCCATCTAGTCACTTCAGAAACCAATCTGCAAGCTGCTCAGGAAAGAGGGAGGATGAGTCTGAAAACTAACACCTACAAAGGCACTATTCTACCACAAAGAGTTGAGTTTATCAAGAAATACCGACAGCAGAGAAGGAGAACAATGGTTCCAGTTCCGCTTTCTCTAGAAAGATGCCTATTTCCAAAGACGTCCACAGTTCTCATTCAGTGACCATTTCAGGGCAGGAGCCCGTGTGCTAGCGACCTAGCACCAGAATCAGGAAGTAGCTCCATTCAGAGGCAGCAAGTCAGGAACAAATCACTATCACTACACCACTCCCGCCCGCCAAATGCCCACTACCTGGGTTAGGTGGATGTGTGACACCACAGCAATCTTTAAATTGTGGAAAGGAAACTATGAGACAATGTATGCCCAGTACTTAGTAAGGTGCCTGAAATGATAGGTGCTCCGTAAATATTAATTACTATTATTACCATAGTTCCTCGACTCTAAGTCTTAAGTGTTTCAAAATTTTAGCATTTCTGTAATAGAGTTCCCCTTAAAATCTCTATACATGTAGTGGTTTTTTCCTATCCTTCTACCCCTTGGGCTGTCACAAAATGAACAGTGTGTCTCCCAGCTGATGTCTTGGAATCCAGGAAATATAGTTTTGATGCCCCAACTTGTGATTGGGAACACGGAGCAAGAGCCAAACATGCACCAAAGGCCTCTGGGTGCATGGGGTTAAAACATTAGGGTCTGAGCGGGGGAAGAGAGAGAAGGATGTGGCCCGGAAGCTAAGGAGCTGGAGGCGGCAGGTCAGGAGAGGCCCAGAACAGAGATACCTCCATCAAAGACAAAAATGAGAAAGGAAGTCTATGAACCACTTCGGTCAACCAGTCGAGGGAGTGGAGAAAGGTGGTGGGGAGGCAAAATGAATGCCCGTTCCCTTTTCTCCCCAGCACTGACCCACAGCAGCTAAGGAACCTGGCAGGAAAGCGACATGGGTCCCTGGACGAGAGGAAGAGGACTGCCACAAGGCTGGACCAGGAAGCCGTAAGGTGTCAGCGGACCATGCGGAGGAAGGAACAAAGGAGACCCCTCTCTGGGGAGGAGGTAGTAACCTGGCGGGGGACGAACCGGGCAAGCAGGGCAGGTCTGGGGGACCAGGCCGCGGAGAGGGGAGAGAAGCTCCGGATGAGGGCCAAGAGGAAAAGGCAAGGGAGCGGGAGCCAAAAATGGAGATGAGAAACATGAAGGTGGGGGTCGCGGGATGCGCGGAGAGGAAGAGGTGGGCGGAGGTGACTGGAAGAGGGACGTGCTCCCGGAGTAAGGGGCTGCCCGCGGGGCAGGTGGAGGGGTCGGTGCGGCGCGGCACGGGGGAGCGGGCTGCCGCCGCTTCTCACCTTTGACGTCTTCGGCCAGCGCCTTCCACGTCGGGGCGAAGGCGATGCAGTGGCCGCACCAGGAGGCGAAGAACTCCACGGCCCAAGCGCCGCGAGAGCCCAGCACCGCGCCGCGCACCGTGTCCGCCTGCAGCAGCGTCAGCGGGTCGGAAGGCGAGTAGAGCGCCGAGCGCGGGGCCGCGCCAGCGCCGGGAACCGCGAGCAGCAACAGTAGCAGCAGCAGCAACGACGGCAGCGGCCCGGAGCCGCGGCCGCACCTCCCCATCCTCGGCGCTGCGCTCACCACCACACGCAAGTACCGGATGAGTCGGGTCCCAGCGCCGCGGCACCGCCTGCCTCCGCCCGCAAGGAGGAGCCACGTGGCCCCGCCCCCGAGTCCCCGCCCTCCGTGGCCGGCCCCGTCCCCCCACCCCCCGCCCCGCCCCTCAGGCCGCGCCTGGGCCCAGGAGCGGGAGGGGCTGAGCTTGCTGCTGGGGCTGGCCGTGGCCGGGCGGTGAGCCATCCTTTCGCGGTCCGCCGAGGTCTCAGAGCTGCGCAAGCCGGGTTCCCGCCTCAGGCCCCAGGAGGCGAGGTGTACAGTCCGGTCCCTGGAGCTCCATCCCCAAGGAAAGGAATGGAGCGCCCGCTGAGCAGTCGCTGCGGGGGCCTCGCGGAGGTTGTTTGGCCTGTCACGGCCCCCGTATCCAACGGAAGAGGAGTCCGTTGCAATAGACGACCCGGATTTCTGCTGTATTAGGGCAGTTCCTGGGCTCCCGCAAAGCGATGAGACGTTGTGAATTAGATGCAGGTGGGAGAGAAAAGGGACGCGTGGTCTGCGACCACCAAGACCCCACAGGATCAGATGCACCCACCCCTGCTGATGTCCGTGACCATCTAAAGGGGAACATCATTTGAGGGGCCCTACTCATGGATCAGAAGCCCCTTCTCTACTGTGGGGTGTGCTGGGTTGGCGGGCCGTTGCCGTGGAATCAGTTTCCTCAGGACCCACATCTGGCCACCTTCATAAGGTTGTTAGGGCGATTCCAAGATTCGAGGTTCCCGGCAGCCCAGATCCCCCACATCCGACTCTTCAGCCCACTCAGAACTCTCCACGCTGACTCACATATCCCTGTCGCAGGTAGCCTGAACAACTCACCTGGTGTTCATGGGCACTAAGGTGTTAATGGATTTTCTCTAGTTACCTTTGCAGCTCCACTGTTTTGAGTGATTTATTTTAAGGGGAGAAGGTGCTCCTCAGAGGGTTGTCACGGTAATATTTTTCCTTTGTGTCTGCCAGGTTAGTCCCCTTCACCTGTAAGAGCTTTGAACTTAGATTTGTTATTTATACAAGTTTTACTGAGTGGTGTCATGCCAGGCACTTGTTTAGGTATAAGGATAAGGCAGTAAACAAAATATAGACTCTAGGGACGTGGAACTTACATTCCAGTAGGGGTAAAGAGATGATACATAAGTAAATGTAAATCAGATGGTGACCGATGTTATGAAGAAATGTAGACTAGGGTAAGAATAGAGTGGCAGAGGAGGTGCTATTTTATACACGAAGATCAGGGACAGGTCTACCTTTAATATTTGCTAGAATTGAGTCAGTAGTACAAACAGAGGCCCACATACCATGTCTACATATTTTAAAACTACAAATTAAACTGTAATGCAAAATTCCGATCTTCTTATCTTGACTTGTATACCTTCATCATAATCTGGAAAGCCACATTTAAGTTTAGGATTCTTGGACCCTTCTGAGATATGCCCTTGAATGCAGTGCTTTGGAGGGGGAACATGTCCTTGGCCCTCAGCCTTCCTTCTCTTGGCACCCCAGCACTGTCCCATACTTCAAATGGCCTTGTGCCCACACCTATAACGAATACATCTGCACATCAGAGTTTTGTCCACACCTCCTACAAATAGCCTCCCCTTAACCACCCCTTGCTCCTCAGGAGGACAGACCTTGGGAAAGGCTGATGCAGCCTGTAGCTGGTGACCTGTTGCTATTGGGGCACTAGGTTCTAGGGTCCCAGGTACTCACAGTATGCTATAAAAAGGGGAGAGGGGCAAGACCTTTCAGTGAGTACATCCCGTTGGCCTGTGGGCTTCTTGCTCTATGTAAAGGAACATGGACGGAAGAGAATCAGGTGCTCAGAGCCCTAGACTGGAGCTCCTCTTGCCCCAGTCTTAAGGCAGTTCTAAAGAGGTAACATTTGAGCCAAAGACCTAAATGAAGAATGGGAGGAAGCCCTGTGGGAGTCTGGGTTAGGAGCATTCCAGGAAGTGGTCCAGAGGCTGGAGTTTTTATTACCTTCATGTGTTCATATTCTGTCTTCCCAAAGTCTTAAGCTGCGTAAAGAATTGTGTGTTAACCAATTGGAGTGTTAGTACCTTGCTGACTCTCCTCCCCATGACCCAGCCAATTCCAGTTGCTGGGTACTCCTCCCTGGGACTCAGTCCCTGTACAGCTTCTGCTGTCCAACTTTTCTCACTCCTGGCAGCCTCTGGGACCAGAATGGACAGTCCTCTAGTAACGTTGGATTCCATGTGTTGGAAGTACTGCAGCGGCTGGATCCGGTTCCAGTAAAGTTTGGTACCTTCAAGTGCCTCTATTGTTAAACAGTGTTGTAGTTATCTTTCCCATGGGCCTAGAAATTAAAGAGATAATGTCTACTGAACATGCTGAGTGCCTGAGAAAGACACCCCAGATAAATACACAAAGACTTGCTTGTTTGAATATCTGTTTCAGAGCATCAGAAATGGAAAAGAATACAAACTATTTGAATGAAGTAGAGAAAAGGTTGTTGGCAGTGGTGCCAAAGAGGGTTAGGACTGAGAGTTTTAAAGTCTGAGGTTTCTGTATTTCATCAGAAGAGGGATTTTCAACTCTTTAAAGTCTTGGAAACCTTTGTTCAAACAGAATCTTGAAACTTAAACAGATAAGAGCAATAACAAAGATATAACCTAGAGCAAAACCCACTTTCTGTGGTCAGTGGGGCTCCCTAGGCCTCTATTTGACAATCACTGGTTTAGAATTAAGAGCAGAAAACATAAGAATCAGAACTTGCCCTTCTTGCACTTCCTGGAACTTCCTGGGATGAAAAGATTGCGGAAAAGGAAATCTACTCAGAAGTGGGTGTTGAGAGAGGAAGGTGTGCTGAGGAAAGCCCCGGAAGCTGGAGGGAGCACTTAGAAATTCCTATCCAAGTCCCCGTTTCCGCCTTCCTACATATAAGTTGTAGGAAAGGGGGCTGAGATGAATCAGATGAGCAAATACTCATAGTATGAGCTAGCACTTTGCACCTGCTGCTCTAAGCATTTACAGCTGGTACTCATTTAGTCCTCACACCAACCCTCAATCTGAGGTTGATATTATACCAACTCTCAACCTCAACATGAGGTTGATAAACCATTTTTACAGATGGGGACTGAAGCGGAAGGGGCCCTGTTGACTTTCCTACTTGTGAATCATTCATGTGTTATACATGAATAAAGGAGAGGGAATTTGGAAGTCTGCCACCCAAAAATGAAATAGACTGTGAGAGGAACGCAGCTTATATACAATTCACATAATTATAGTGAGCAATAAAAGAGTGTTTGGTGAAATATGTCACCCAGTAGCATTAGATGACTTTCCCCTTAATCATTCGCACCAAGGATCAAAGAAGATGTATGCAGCTGGAGGCAAGTGCCCGGCAACAGAAAAGAGACCCTTGCTTTGTCCCTTCAAAACTCTAGGTCTTTCAGATGAACCTTTCCACAGCTGGGAGCAGTTAGAACCCTAATTCTGAAAGTTGGAAGAAAAATAGCAAGAGTCTGTATCGGTTAGATATGGCAGGAAAGAGAAGGCACATTCCAAGGGTCTACTGAAAATGGTTTACTGGAAGGACTATTCACAGGGGTGTGTGCAGGGCAGAGGGAACTAATCTAGGAACTGGCAACAGCAAAAAGCCTTTCTAGCACTTCTGGACTAGAGCAGAGAAAGGGAGGGAACTTTGTGATGAAAACCAGTGACTGCAGGAAGTGAGGGAGAGGGGCTGCCCAACTTTAATTGCAACCACGCAATGCCACCATTGCCAGAAACACAGGGAGGCACTGGGAGAGTATGATTTCCACTTTTTTCTCCTCCAATCCTCCAGTTTCTTGCCATTGTCTCCCATTGGCCAAACCCAATCAAAACCAGAGGGTGAATATGCCCTCATTATATAGTTTGTAGAAGTTGGCTTCCAAGACAAAAGGCAGGACAGTGGAGGGTGGAGAATAATGTACCTAGTACAGGGTCCCCAAATTTGGGCCCTTCAAGGCCTTAGAAATAAGAATGGAAAACACAGAAATCCCTGAACATCCTTCTGTGAGTCTCCTGAGTAGGAGTTGGGGGTAGAAATCTATCTGACCACTAGAGAAAGCAAGGCGGAGGAAGAGGGTAACAGAGATTCCTTCCCAGCACCTCATCCTTTCCTATTCATACTTGGTCTAATTGCCCTAGTCTATATCTGTGGAGGAAACTGAGGCCCAGAAAAGTGGAGTGTCTTGCTCAAGGCCATTTACCAAGGTAATGGTAGAGCCATTTTTGCCAGGCTTTCCAATACAGTCATAGAAGTATTAAGAAGGGGACGTCTGTGAAAGGGATATGTGGGGCAGACTCCCATGTTCAGGTCAACCTTCCCTGGTCCCCAGGTCACCTGATGGCACTTCAAAGGGCATAGGTACACCCCCGCCGCCCCCCCCACACACACACCACTCACACACACACACACACAGCTAATTATTTAGAGCAGAATGAAGGTACGAGACTATAGACTCAAGAAGACCTTGTTGTCTGTGGTCTTTAGCTTAATATCAGGGATGAGGCCTTTTGGGAACCTGCAAGTCATCAAACGAGGCCTAAAGTCAGAGGCAGGAAGGCCACATTGTTGATTTGCTAGGATACAGGATGCTAGCCTTCCCCAGAGAAGATTTCTGGGGACCTTGGCAACATTGTGATGGTATGATAAGATTTATTTGGGGGAACTTTAAGCTTCTGGAGTAGATGTTCTAATTTGGAATATTGCCTGCCGTGACTTAAGGGTGTATACGGCAGTTCTTCTATAACAGATAAATACCTACAACTCTAAATAAGATACTCTACAACACTATGACTGCAAAAGGACAGAATTTATCAACTTTTTAAATAACAAGCGCATTCTCAGAATTTCCCTGAAGAGAAGGTAATAATGTTATCAGTACACGTTAGAAGCTGCATTAAATGTGTGTGTGGAGGGAGAAGGGTGGGAGGAGCAGGGACAAGTTGAAAGAGGGCAGTCAACTGAAGCTAGGTTGGGGTCACCCTCCTTCTTCTCCAGAGCCACCAGTTTAACTCTCGTGGTAGATGCTGGGGTATGGTAGATGAACACTTGGTCTTTGAAGTCAGGATATTTGGGTCTCAGTCCTTGGCAACTCTCTGAGCTTCAGTTCCCTCATCTGTAAAATGGGTAAGCAGTCATTTTAAGTGGGTAGTTCCCATCTATGAGTGCTGTGGTGATTGTTGTGTGTTCAGCTCTGGCTCTACTAGTGGTTCCCGTTACTAGTCCCTAGCCTAGTCTAGATGCCTGACAGAGTTTACCAGTACAAGGGTGGTGAAAAGCAGTTTTCTTTTCTTTTTCTTTCTTTTTCTTTTTTTTTTTGTTTTTTTGTTTTTTTGGTTTTTTTTGGGGGGGGACAGAGTGTCACTCAGTTGCCTAGGCTGGAGTGCAATGGCACAATATTGGCTGACTACAACCTCTGCCTCCGGGGTTCAAGCAATTCTCATGCCTCAGCCTCACGAGCAGCTGGGATTACAGATGTGCACCACCACGCCCAGCTAACTTTTGTATTTTTAGTAGAGATGAGGTTTTGCCATGTTGGCCAGGCTGGTCTCGAACTCCTGACCTCAAGTGATCTGCCCATCTCCATCTCAGCCTCCCAAAGTGCTGGGATTACAGGCGTGAGTCACTGTGCCTGGCCTGGAAAGCAGTTTTCTATTTTTCCAATTTTTAGAATATTAAATGTTTCTTTAAAAAATACAGTGATAGAGAGAGGGGAATGAATAGGTGGAATACAGAGACTTTGTAAGGCATTGAACTTAACTGGCATCACCTTGTGTTATCTTTGGAGAGGTTGTGTAAAGAAGGAAAATTTTAATTTTCTGACTCTGTTTCATTAAAAAATTTTTTCATGCCCATATATTACTTTTAAAAATCAACTAATAATGTATAATTTAATACAGTAAAATTCACCCACTTTAAGTTCACATTTCCATGTATTTTGAGAAATGTGCATACCTATATAACCAACAGTGCAATGAAAATGTAGATCAGGCTGGGCTCGGTGGCTCACTCCTGTAATCCCAGCACTTTGGGAGGCCAAGGCAGGTGGATCACCTGAGGTCAGGAGTTTGAGACCAGCCTGGCCAACATGGTGAAACCCCATCTCTACTAAAAATACCCAAATTAGCCGGGCATGGTGGCGCAGGCCTGTAATCCCAGCTACTTGGGAGGCTGAGGTAGGAGAATTGCTTGAACCTGGGAGGTGGAGGTTGCAATAAGCCAAAATTACACCATTACATTCCAGCCTGGGCGATGAGCACAAAACTCCATCTCAAAAAAAAAAAAAAAATATATATATATATATACACACACACACACACACACTCTCTCTTACATATATTTATATATTATATATGTTATATATGTTTATATGTGTATATTATATATACACACATATATATATGTAGAACATTTCTGTATGCCATATCGTTCCCCCATGCACTTTGAAGTCTATTGCCACCATCACCCCAGCCCCAGGCAAGCACTGACCTGCGTTACCTTTTGCATGTGGCTGTTTCCGTGAAGCATAAGTTTGAGATTGATACAGGGTTTTGCTCTATTGTCCGGAGTGCAGTGGCATGACCTCAGCTCACTGCAGCCTCAGTTTCCTGGGGTCAAGTGATCTTCTTGCCTCAGCCTCCTGAGTAGTTGAGACTGCATGTGCACAACACCATGCCTGGCTATTTTTGTATTTTCTGTAGGGACGGGTCTTGCCATGTTGCCCAGGCTGATCTTGAACTCCTGGGCTCAAGTGATCTGCCCACCTCAGCCTCCCAAGATGCTGGGATTACAGGTGTGAGCCACTGCTCCTGGCTGAGATGAAATTCTTTTCGTTGGAGTTCCTTGAAAAGTTAAACATCGTTTATCCGTTCATCAGCTACTGGGCATCTGGATTGTCTCCACCTTTGGACTGTTATGAATAATGCTGCTATGAACATTCATGTATAAGGTTTTCTTTTCTGAATGCATGTTCCAGTTCTCTTCGGCATATTCCTAGGCAAGGAATTGCTGAATTAAAAATTAAATGGTAACTCTATGTTTAACTTTTTCAGAAATTGACACAGTAATTTTCTAGTAATTCTTTTTTATTAGATAGTATTCCATCCTATAAATATGCCACAGTTTGTTCTCCTGTTGATGGACACTGGGTTGTTTCCAGTTTGGGGCTATTATCAGTAAAGCAGTTGTGAATATTATTGTACAAGTCTTTTTATATGTACCTTTGTTTTTATTTATCTTGCAAACATACCTAGGAGTGGAGTCTCTGGGTCATAGGTGTGGTGTATATTTAGTATTTGGCTGGGCGTGGTGGCTTGCAGCTGTAATCCCAGCACTTTGGGAAGCTGAGGTGGGCCGATCACCTGAGATCAAGAGTTCGAGACCAGCCTGACCAACATAGCGAAATCCCATCTCTACTAAAAATATAAGAAATTAGCTGAGTGTGGTGACGCATTCCTGTATCCAGCTACTCAGGAGGCTGAGGTGGGAGGATTGCTCGAACTCCGGGAGGTAGAGGTTGCAGTGAGCTGAAATCATGCCACTGCACCCCAGCCTGGGTGGCACAGGGACACCCTATCAAAAAGAAAAAAAGAAATCATCAGACCTTTTCTTGAGGTGATTATGCCACTTTATATTCCTGCCAACAATGTAGGAGAGTTCTGGATGCACAACATGCTTGCCAATATTTGGTGGTGTCAGTCTTTAGTTGAGTGTTAATCATTCTGGTAGGTGGGTAGTACATCTCATTTAGGTTGTAATTTGCATTTCCCTGATAACTAACAGTTAAACATCTTTTCATGGCTATTCTTAAATATTTGTGTGTGTGTGTAAAGTATCTGTTGAAATATTTTGCTCCTTTTAAAAAGTTGGTTGTCTTATTACTGAGTTGTAAGAGTTCTGTATGTATAGGTATGTATGTACTTATATTTACATATATATATATATGCTGGATGCAGATCCTTTGTCAGATGTATGTTTTGCAAACATTTTCTATCAGTCAATAGCTGGTGTATTAATTTTCTTCCTTTTTTTTTGAGACAGAGTCTTGCTCTGTCACCCAGGCTGGAGTGCAGTGGCTCAATCTCGACTCACTGCAACCTCCACCTCCCGCATTCAAGTGATTCTCCTGCCTCAGCCTCCCAAGTAGCTGGGATTACAGGCAGACGCCACCATGCCTGGCTAATTTGTGTATTTCTAGTAGAGATGGGGTTTCACCATGTTGACCAGGCTGGTCTCAAACTCCTGACCTCAGGTGATCCACCTGCCTCAGCTTCCCAAAGTGCTGGGATTACAGGCATGAGCCACCATGCCCAGCCTTTTCTTGTATGTTTTCTTTTATAAATTTTATAGTTTTAACTCTTACATTTAGGTCTTTGAGTCATATTAAGTTAATTTTTGTGTATGAGGGTAAGGGTCAAAGTTCATTTATCTCCAAAGAAATATCCAGTTGTCTTAGCAACATTTATTGAAAGGACTATCTTTTCCTTGTGGAACTGCCTTGGCAGATTTTTCAAAAAATAATTTACCATATATGTGTGAATCTATTTCTAGACACAGTTCTGTTCAACTAAAATACATGTGTATGTGACACATATGGTATCCTTGTGCTGGTATCACACTGCCTTGATTACTATAGCTTCATAGTAAGTCTTTTAATGAGATAAAATTTATATACCAAAAAATTTGCCCCTTTAAAGTATACAATTCAGTGATTTTTAGTATATTCACAAAGTTGTGCCACTGTCATCATTATCTAACTTCAGAACATTTTTATGACTCCAAAATTGCTAATAGGTTAGCAATTACTCCCTACTTCCCGTTGACCCTTGAAAAGCACTAACCTAATTTCTGTGTCTATGGATTTGCCTATTAGGGATACTTCATATAAATGGAATCTTAGAATGTGTAGCCTTTTGTGTTTGGATGCTTTTACTTAGCATAATATTTTCGAGGGTTATCCCTGTTGGAGCACGTATCAGCATTTCATTCCTTTAAGTGACCCAATAACATTCCATTGAGTTTTATTAGTTGAGTTGTTTTCACCTTTTGGCTATATAAATAATGCTGCTATGAACATTTGTGTATATGTTTTTGTATGAACATATATTTCAGTCCACTTGGGTATATTACTAGGAGTGGAATTGCTGGAGATATATATATATATATATATTTTTTTTTCGAGACAGAGTTTCATTCTTGTTGCCCAGGCTAGAGTACAGTGGCGCGGTCTGAGCTCACGGCAACTTCCGTCTCCCAGGTTCAAGCGATTCTCCTGCCTCAGCCTCCCCAGTAGCTGGGATTACAGGCATGCACCACCACACCTGGCTAATTTTTGTATTTTTAGTAGAGACGGGGTTTTGCCGTGTTGGCCAGGCTGGTCTCAAATTCCTGATCTCAGGTGATCCACCCACCTCGGCCTCCCAAAGTGCTGGGATCACAGGCGTGAGCCACTGTGCCTGGCCTGTAATTCTTTATGTTAATTGGTAGCAATCCCCTAGTTTTATTTCTCTTTTTTGAATTGTTTTGGCTACTCTAGTTCTTAGTATTTCCATATGAATTTTAGAATCAGCTTATTGGCTTCTTTTAAAAAATTGGAAGCCTATTGAGATTGTGATTGGGATTGCATTATATTTATAGATCAATTTAGTTTGCTACATTTAAATTTTTTAATTAGTTAATTTTTTAAACCATGTCCTCCATGTGGGATCAGACTCATAGTTAAGAAGCCAGGAATCCAGACTGGATTGCTAAAATATTTTGCCACATCTTCAGGATGACAATAAAGCAATTTTCAGACAGCTAATGAGGTAGAATAGGCCCGCAGGCCCCAAAGCAATCTAGCTGAAGACTTCTCTATCATCTTGTCTGTTTTGTAAATTTGTTAACTCATGTTGTTTGTTTCCTTGCTGTTACTCCTCAGAATTTTAGTCAGTTCTTTGATAATCTACCCTGTCTTAACAGTGCTAACATGGATATTTGGTTCAGAGCTCTGAGCATTTGGTTCAGAGATCTGTGCTGGAGCCAGTGTGGAGGGGGAAGCTAAGGAGGAAGCAAGAGAACTTCAAGGGCATGTCAGACTCGGGAACAAAAGTTGAGCCTCTTGCCAGCTGAAGGGACTCCCTGAGATTCTGGGATTTGTCTGTATAAAGGAGTGTCTTACACAGGACTCTCAGTTACACTCAAAAAGATGCTAAATTGAACTAACTGAGGAGGAAAGGGGAATCGATTGCCTCAAAGAGTCAAATAGAGGGTGGGGGAAGGCTGTGACACCATCTTTCCTCTCTGCACTTCTAGTCTCTGTACTTTGGCTTCATTCTCTCAGCCCAGCTGCTTCCAGAAGGCTAGAACTCTGGTCATATGCTTTCATTTTTGAGGTCAGAGAGAAAAGACAGAGCTTCTCGGCTGACCCTAGTTAGAAAAACACTGGGGGGAACTGATTGGCCAGGCTTGGGTTATGTGTTCATGCCTAGATCAGTCGCTACAGTCAGGGAGGTGGCTCATCCGGGGCAGTGTGCTCACTCCTGTAGGTAGGAGGGTAAGCACTGTAATTGGCAGCCTTCACTGGTACTGTATGTTTGGAGTAAGGAAGGCGTACGGCTACCAGAGGAAGCGGTCACGTGGGGCTGTGCAGATCAAAGTGGGCAGTGACCACCACTGGGAGGGATAAGGTTGTAGGGATCAAATATGAGAATGAAAGAGTCTAGCACAGGGCCTGAGACAGAATAGGGCTAAACTCATAGGAAAGGCTGAGGTGTGAGTACATCTGGAGGCCACAATACCCATGTTAAGATGCGTCATGAATGTAGCTGAGATTTCCAGGTGTTTAGGAAAACTTGACTTAAGCCATTTGGGTGCAAAAAAGGGGGAGAGAAGTATACAGAGAAAAAAGAATATCTTGCAAGAATTTGCCTCGCCCACACAGGCATTCAAGTAATGCTTGCTGAATAATCGCCCAAATGAAATATTGAGTGTTTTATGGTTCCGGGTAATGACCACATTAGCATCAAAAAAAAAAAAAGTAATGACAGTTGTGATTGTCTCCCTTACCATTCACTAAGTGTATGAGACCAGATCTCTTTTGTCCTTGCTTGTCTTTTCACGTCCTTGTAGATGCTCAGGAAATGTTGGTTTAAAATAAAAATTATCATAATAGCCATGAATCATTGAGCATCTGTATAACCAGCATGATGCCAGGGGCTGGAAATATAGTGATGAACAAAGGTGGGCATATTGAGCGGCTAATGAAGATGAAGCTCACCCGCAAAGCCCATGTGAGTGCTCGGAGGTGTAGAATTAATAGGTAGAGAGAGGAAGCCTGGTTACCATCAGAAAACGCTTCAGTGTTTCTGCTAAATTGTCTAATTGAACTCCTCAAAGGGGACCTGAACCTCTTAAGATCTAGGAATTTGTTGTGATCTTGATTCTCTAAATGAATACTCATTTATATTTAATTTTGTATTTGTAATTGTGTGTTTATTTTCTTAAAGAGAGCCTCCCTCCCACCAACCCCTGTCCCCCTGCTTCCCCAATGGTAAAATATTCAGGCGCAGAAAACCCAAATCCACCCCGGTAGTAAATGCAAGACATGATCCTTGCTCTCAAGTAGTTTACAGTTTAGAGGAAGAGACACTGATCAAAGAGTTGCACAAACAAGTATATCATTGTAAAGCGTGAGAAGGTAGCGAAGAACTGTGGAGTGCCGGGCGTGCAGTAATAGAGAAGGAGTCAGAGAAGCTTCCCTAGGCTGAGAGCTGAAGTTGGGGGAGTAGGCAGCAGTTAGGCAGGGGAGGGGATTCTTTTTTGAGACGGAATTTCCCTCTGTTGCCCAGGATGGAGTGCAGTGGTGCGATCTCGGCTCACTGCAACCTCCACCTCCCGGGTTCAAGCGGTTCTCCTGCCTCAGCCTCCCAAGTACCTGGAATTACAGGCATGGGCCACCACGCCCAGCTAATTTTTGTATTTTTAGTGGAGATGAGGGTTCACCATGTTGGCCAGGCTGGTCTCAAACTCCTGACCTCAAGGGATCCGCCGTGTCAGCCTCCCAAAGTGCTAAGATTACAGGTGTGAGCCACCACGCCCGGCCAGGAGGGGATTGTTAATTTTTCTGCTGCACTGTCACCAGAGTTCTGTGCCCAACTCAGATCTGAAGTAGGTTTCTAGGACACAGAGAGGCAGACAGGCTGTCCTAGCCTGTTGGTCCCAGAATTCTTCCTGGTCTCTCCCCTCTAGAATCTTTTCCAGAGCACCTCAGTCCCTGCTTAAAACTTTCCAGTGACTTTCCATCCACTTAGAAAATTCACATTCTGTGTAGACCTACAGGTACTGCCTGCCTCTCAGACAGGGTCTCCCACTCTCCCTGCCCTGCTCCTCGCATGCCACACCACCAACCAGTGGCCACTGGGGTGGCCTTAAGACTACCATTGGCCCTAAGTAGTAGTAACTTCGTAGCCCCTCCCTCATGTCATATTCAAACGCACTACCATCTTTCAATATTTTTTTCCGAATAAACTCTTTGGACGCATTGTTTAGAATTTTGCTTTGGATAACTTTGAGAAACTCCTTTATTTTATAATTGGCTATGATTTCTCAGCAGTTACCTTGCACATGGAGAAGTTACTACAGAGCCAGAAAGTCTAACGAACGAATTGTGCTCAAATGTAATGCAATTTTTTAATGATTAATACATGTAGCAGGTAGTGAAGACTTAATTACATCTAGAGCATTTAGATAGACATTTATTAACATGAATTTTGTGAGATCATTCCCTCTCCTCATCTGCAGGTGTGTTCTGAAGGCCTAGGAAAGCCACCGGCCCGGGTGCTGTGGCCGCCATGCCTACAGGATGTCTCTGCTGGCTCCTGCCTCCAGCCCTGTCCCCGCTGTTCTTTCTGCCTGCATGCCTTTCCTGTGGCTCCTTGAAACAAGTCAGGGAAGGGGAGTCCCAAGTTGCCCACTCTCCTTATTTACTCGCTTACTCAAATAGTTTTCTTGGGCTGCCCTTAACAAAGTTCCACAAACCGGGTGACTTCAATGAGGCCAGAAGTTCAAGATGAGTGCTTTGAAAATATATTTGCTCGGCCGGGTGCGGTGGCTCAAGCCTGTAATCCCAGCACTTTGGGAGGCCGAGATGGGTGGATCACGAGGTCAGGAGATCGAGACCATCCTGGCTAACACAGTGAAACCCCTTCTCTACTAAAAATACAAAAAACTAGCCGGGCGAGGTGGTGGACGCCTGTAGTCCCAGCTACTTGGGAGGCTGAGGCAGGAGAATGGCATAAACCCGGGAGGCGGAGCTTGCAGTGAGCTGAGATCCGGCCACTGCACTCCAGCCTGGGCGACAGAGTGAGACTCCCTCTCAAAAAAAAAAAAAAGAAGAAAATATATTTGCTCATAGATCTGGAGCCAGAAGGCCCAAATCCAAGTGTCTTCAGGGTTGGTTTCTTCTGAGGGCTGCGAGGGAGGGTGTGTTCAGGCCTCCCTGGTAGTTCAGACTCTCTCTTAGCTTCAGCCATTCCCTGGCTTGCAGATGCAGGCTCCTGGTGCTTCCCAATGCCGTCCCTTTGTCTCCAAAGTTCTCCTTTGTGTAAAGATACTGTCATATGGGATTAGGACCATCCCAATGACCTCATCTTAACTCGATTACCTCTGTAAAGATCCTATCTCCAAATAAGGTCACATTTTGAGATATGGGGTGGAGTTAGTAGTTCAGTTTTGTTTTTTATTTTTGAGGCAAGGCAGGGTCTTGCTCTGCTCAGCCCACGCTGGAGTGCAGTAGTAAGATCACGGCTCACTGCAGCCTGGAATTCCCAAGTTTAAGCAATCCTCTGGCCTCCAGCCTCCCAGGTAGCTGGGACTACAGATGTGCACCACCACACCCAGCTTATTTTTTTATTTTTATTTTTTTAGAGGGATATTTCACCATGTTGCCCAGTGGGCTCAAGTGATCTACCCACCTTGGCCTCACAAAGTGCTGGGATTACAGGCATGAGCCACCGGGCCCCAGCCTAGGACCGCGACATCTTTTGGGAAGTCCAATTCAACCCCTAACACGTTTGTTTATTTGATTTTACAATTGGCCTTCCGTTCTGTACCCAAGGATTCAACCACCATAGATTGCAAATATTCAGGGTGAAAAAGTTCCACAAAGTTCAAAAAGTAAAACTTGAATTTGCACGTGCTGATTACTACACTGACTCCACATGAATGAAGTGATGTGGAGGCATTGTAATAGGTACTATAAGCAATCTGGAGATGATTTAAAGTATATGGGAAGATGTGCATATGTTATGTGCAAATACTATGCCATTTTATATCAGGGACTTGAGCATCTGCGGATTTGGGTATCTTCAGGGGTCCTGGAACCAATCCCCCATGGATAGAGAGGGACAACTGTATACCTCCTCATTAATTAGGTCTTAGTTCAAATGTTGTCTCCTGAGAGCTTTTTGTCACCAGCCTGTTTAGAATCCCCTGCCTCCTGCATTACTATGTCTTTTCTTTAGCAATGTCACTGTGACAAGAAGCCTCTACATTGGTACTTATAAACTTCTAATTCCATGTTCAGATAAATATATTTCCCTCCCTACACTGGCTTAAAAATGTTTATTCTGATTTTTTATGTGTTGTTTTCTTTGAGCCATGAATTATTGAGAAATAAATTATTTAACTTCCAAATGTTTGGGATTTTCTTAAATATCTTAATGTGATTAATTTCCAATTTAATTGTATTGGGGTGTTATTTTATTTTGTTAATTAGTATATTTATTTTAGAATCAGAGTCTCACCCTGTCACGCAGGCAGAGTGCAGTGGCATAATCATAGCTCACTGTGGCCTCAACCTCCTGTGCTTAATTAAGTGATCCTTCTGCCTCAGCCTCCCAAGTAGCTGGGACTACAGCAATGCGCCATTACAACTGGATAATTTTTTAAGTTTAGTTTTCATAGAGCTGGGGTCTTGCTATGTCATCCAGGCTGGTCTTGAACTCCTGGCCTCAAGGGATCCTCCCACCTTGGTCTCTGGAAGCAGGGGGATCATGGGCACGAGCCACTGCATCCGGCCTGAAGTTGTATTTTAAAATGTGTATAGTTTGAACTCTTCTCAATTTCTCGAGCTTGGTTTTTGTGGTCCTGCATATGGTCACTCTTGGTAAAGATCCCACACTCACTTCAGAGTGGCGTGCATTCTACCGTTGTTGAGTGTTGTGTTCTGTAATTATCAGTTAGGTCAAGGCAGTTGACAGTGTTGTCCAACCATCTTGTCTTTACTGACTTGTTCTATCAATTGCTGAGAGAGAGAGAGAGATTAAAAATCTCTTACTGTACTTGTGGGACGGTCTTTTTCTCTTTTGTTGATTTTTTTTTTTTTTTTTTGAGACAGAGTCTTGCTCTGTAGCCCAGGCTGGAGTGCAGTGGCGTGATCTCAGCTCACTGCAACCTCCACCTCCTGGGTTCAAGCGATTCTCCTGCCTCAGCCTCCCTAGTGCTGGGACACAGGCACGTGCCACCATGACTGCCTAATTTTGTGTATTTTTAGTAGGGACAGAGTTTCATCGTGTTAGCCAGGATGGTCTTGATCTCCTGACCTTGTGATCTGCCCTCCTCGGCCTCCCAAAGTGCTGGGAGTACAGGCATGAGCCACCGCGCCTGGCCTTTCTGTTGACTTTTGCTTCATGTATCTTAATCTCTGTTACGAAGAAGAATGCACATGTTTATAATTGTTATGGCTTCCTGATGAATTGATCCTTCTATCATTACAAACTGTCTGTTTTTTTCTTTAGTAATATTTCTTAACCTTGAATTCTATTTTATCTGTTATTAATATATCCATTGCATTGCTGCTGATAAAGGAGGATATATATAGGAGGAATATATATATATATATATATATATACACCCCCCACTGCAGTCTTCTCAATCTTTTACAGTTTACATGGCATAGCTTTTTCTATTCATTTACTTTCAAGTTATTTATGTCTTCATATTAAAAGTATGTCTTTTGAGACAACATGTAGTTGGGTCTTGCTTTTTCATTCATTCTCACAATCTCTACCTTTTAATTGGAGTATCCAATTAACAATGCAATACTGATATGGTTGGATTTATGTCTTGCTTCATTATCTTCTGTTTTACTCTTCTGTTGTTTGTTTTTCCCTTTCCTGCCTTCTTTTGTACTATGTGAATGTTGTCTAGAATTCCATTGTAATGTATCTATTGGCTTTTTGGTTATGCCTCTGCAATTTTAGTGGTTACCTTAGGGTGTTGGTTCTTATGAGAGGGGCAGTGAACATTTGCCCCTCCAGTGGACAGTTGGCAAAGTCTGGAGGCATTTTTAGTTGACACAACTGGGGAGAGTGGCACTACTGACATTTAGTGAGTAGGGGTAGAAGCTAGAGATGCTGATAAACATCCTTCATTGCTCAGGACAGTCCCCCACCACAAAGAATTATCTGGCCAAAATGTGAATAGTGCTGCTATTGAGAGACACTAACTTCTCACAGTCCACTTAGAGTTAATATTATACTTTACATAAACTCTTCACAGTCTATTTAGAGCTAACATTGTACTTCACATAAAATGCAGAAACTTCAGAATTGTGTAAGTTCATCTGCTACCCTGCTGCCTGTGTTCTTTATAACAGTGGTTCCTGTTATAAAGAACAGTTCCTGCCTGCTGCATATTTTGTACATAAAGTTTTATTGGAAAACAGCCAGGGCTATTATTTTTGTTTTTTATATGGCTACAAGTGGCAGAGTTGAGTCCTTATGACAGAGATTCTATGGCCCCAATCCAAATATTTACTATCTTGCTCTTTACAACTCCCACTTTATATTATAGTTGTCATATCTATTAATTATATCTACTTATAAAATCACCCACAAAAATATTGGTTTTTAAAATTCAAATTGTAGTCATATATTTTTAAAGGAATTAAGAGGAAAAATAGTCTTTTCTATTTATTTAGATAGTAACCATTTTCAATACCCTTTATTCTTCCTTGAAGATCTGAGTGTTGATCTGGTATTATTTTGCTTTAGCATGAAGAAAAACTTTATCATTTCTTGTAGAGCTCTGATGGCAATGAGTTTTCTCAATTTTGTTTTATCTGAAAATGTATTTATTTGCCCCCATTCTTGAAGGATATTTTCATTAGCTATAGAATTGAATGTATTTTGTTCTTTCAGCACTTTAAGGATGTTTTTATGACTATTGATGAGAAATTAGCAGTGATTCACATATTTGTTCCTTGTATGTAATATGTTGTTTTTCTCTGACTGCTATATCATTCATTTTGCTTTTCAATAGTTTGACTATGATGTGCTTAGACATGGTCCTGTTCATAATTATTCTGCCTCAGGTTTATTAAGTTTCTTGAATCAATAAATTTATGTCTTTCATCATATTTGGGAATGGTTCAGCCATTATTTCTTCAAATATTTTTTGTTACATTCTCTCATTCTTCTCCTTCTGTGACTTCAACTATAAGTATGTTAGACACAGGTTCCACAAGTTCCACAGGTCTCTGAAATGCTTTTCAGATTTTTTTCAATTTTGTTTTTCTCTCTGTTCTCAGACTGAGTAATTTCTGTTGACCCAACCTCAAGTTTATGGAATTTTTCTTGATTCATCATCATTCTGTTAAGCCCATTCCATAATTTTTTCTTTTAGATATTGTAATTTTTAGTCCTAGAATTTTATTTAATTACTTTTATGATGTCTATAGAAACTCTCATAGATTCTTCTGAGATTCCCTACTTTTCCGTGTATTGCAGGTATGTTTCTTCTTACATCATCAATCATGCTTATATAGCTGCTTTAAAGTTGTGTTTCCTGATTCTAGGATCTGAGTTATTTTGTGATTCTTTTCCGTTGAGAATAGACTACATTTTCCTTGTTCTTTATATATCAGATATTCTTGGATTTTTTCCTAGACATTGTCAGTGTTATGCTGTGGAGACTTTGGATTCTGTTGTTTTTTCCAGAGAGTTGGCTTTTTGGTTTGATTTGGTTTTAGGAACAAGCAAGTTAACTTGGCTGGATGTTAGCTACAAATGCTGTATCTTGGGCAGCAGCTCAAAATCAGTTCACGTCTTCCAGCTCAAGCTGGGCTGGTTTGAATCTGTACCACATATGTGTGATCCAGGGGCAGCCAGTGATTTGGGCAGTTTATACACAGAACTTGAGACTTTCCTTCTCTGACTCTCACTTCTGGGATTCCCTCCTCATTTTCTAAATGGCTTTAGGTGCCCTAAACTGTGTCTCCTGGTCTTCAGGCTAGAAAATATTGCTAATTTCCCACCATAGTTTTAGCTGCTCTACACACAGTACCAACTGCAGCCTGCCTTCAAATTAACTGTCATAAAAATGGGACACTTTATTTTATGCTGTTTCCCTCTTCCAAATGTTGACTCTGCTTCAGAATCTGCCTGCCTTTTTCACTCTCCAGTGTCTGTATGCAGTTTGTGTGTGTGTATTTTCCAGAGATTATAGTTTGTGTACGTGAGAGGATGAATTCATAGGAAATTATTTGGTCATAGTGAAAACAGAAGACCAGCTTTAAACATTTTAAAAATGTGTTTTTATATAAATAAGACTGTAGCAATAAGCAGAGCTTGAAATAAAAAAAAATTTATCCATAATATTTTTTCAGCTCATCTATAGTCCCGTCCATGTCTTATCTTTATATTCATTTTTAACATTGTTATGACAATGGTACACTTACAACTTTTTATCTTTTTTATATATATCACTGTACCAATGGTGTGCTGGAAAATGTTTAACAACTTTCTCTCTGGGGATGAGGTGAGCCCTAATTGGGAGTGTTTGCCAATTTCTCTGGTGTAAATACTCCCACCATGGCTGATTTCATGCTACTGACATGACATCATGGAATGCAGAGTTGGGAAGAATGCACTCAATTGGCTCTCTCAAGCCAGTATGGGCTGAGTCCAGCACACCACTAATTATAGTGGTTGTAAAATATTCTGCCATATGAGTGGGTAACAGTTTAGTCTGTTATTCCTACAACATTGAATATTATGGTTATTTTTAATGTTTAATAGTCATAAACATTTATGCATATCTTTGGTGTTTATCTCTTTTTCCTCAGAAAGTTCATTAGGTCAAAATATATATGAACAATTTTGTGGTTCATGGTACACATTGTTGTGGACAAGAGTGACTTTTTTTTTGAGACAGGGTTTTGTTCTGTCCCCCATGCTGGAGTACAGTGGCATGATCTTAGTTCACTGCAACCCTGACCTCCTGGGCTCAAACGATCCTCCTGCCTCAGCCGCCTGAATACCTGGGATTGCAGATGTGTGCCACCATACCCAGCTACTTTTTTTTTTTTTTTTTAATAGAGATGAAGTCTTGCTATGTTGCCCAGCGTGGTCTCAAACTCCTTGGCTCAAGTGATCCTTCCACCTCGGCCTCCCAAACTGCTGGGACTTACAGGCATTAGTCATTGTGCCCAGCCAAGAGTGACTTTATTTTAAATGCTAATCCACCTGACTAACTTCAAGTCCAGGAACAAAATGGCTAGTTGATGTATTACTCTTTCTGTGGGAATACCTATTCATTTCAAGTTTTGCTCTTTCTCCAAAGCAACCCTTGATGCTGTTGCAGAAATAGGCTGTGATGCTGGTAGCCACCTACACTTCCCAGAGTACATATACTTCCAGATACGTTATATTGCACATATACTTTCAGAGCACATATACTTTTTCCCCAAGATAGGAGCCCTGGGTTTTGGGGATTGCAGTACAGAGACCTACATATCTTGTGGCTGCCCAAGAGCATGCTTCTCTCTTTAAGTTGCCCTTATAAGTGACCTAAAACCAACAAACTGGATTTGATAGCCTCCTGCTTTGGTTTCTGGACTTCTTTGGCATTTGGGCATCACTTTGCATATATGGCCCTTTCACGGAACAATTGTAATTTCCAAAAGTATTGTGCCAATTTATAGGACCACAGCTCTGTACAAAGGTACCAACAATTTTTTAAAAGGGTGCCAACACCTTTTACCAGGATCCCCCTGTAAATATAAAATAAATATTATCAGTGTATTCATTCTCTTCTCATTTCTTTATTAAGATTCTAACATAAAACTGTGTCAGAGGAAACTTCTGGGCCCAACATTATGTTCTTCCCTAGCTCCTTCTGGGAAACTTGGCCTTGAACAATGCAACAGTAAGTCCATAGAGCTGCCACATAACCAGCATATGTCATCTAGAAATATCACAAGTGGATAAAGAGCAGAAGTGAAGTGTTTGGCAAGATCCCTTGGAGGGGCTGTCTGCTTGTTTCTCTTTATACACCTTATCCAGTTTCTTTCATGTGCCTTTCTCCTCCACTGTTTGAATGTTTCTGTGAGACCTGAAGGAGTTCCATTTCACTTTCATCTCCCTAACAGTTTTTATTTATTTATTTATTTATTTATTGAGACGGAGTCTTGCTCTGTCACCCAGGCTGGAGTGCAGTGGCGTGATCTTGGCTCACTGCACCCTCTGCTTCTTGGGTTCAAGCGATTCTCTGCCACAGCCTCCTGAGTAGCTGGGATTACACACCCGGCTATTTTTTGTATTTTTAGCTGAGACAGATTTTCACCATGTTGGTTAGGCTGGTCTCAAACTCCTGACCTTGTGATCTGCCCGCCTCAGCCTCCCAAAGTGCTGGGATTACAGGTGTGAGCCACCACGGCCGGCCTCATCTCCCTGATAGTTTTATCTCCTATTTTCCATTTCGGGGGAAAATGGCGTTAGGGGACTGACAGGAGGAGGAGGAGAGAAGGTATTTGGAGAGGAGAATGTACTGTCTACTTCTGTTGTTATTTTCCTGATCCTTTTCTCTTTGGTGACCAGGATGACATGTTGAACTCAGCATGGCTTTCAGTGAGAGCATACCTGCTTCCCATAGACCTCGGATTGGCAGGGGTTAATCATGAAACAGCCTCTGTCATTATTAGTCTGAGAGGTTCTCAGCCATCTAGGGGTGCTCCTTCTCCCACCGTGTCCTGCAAAGAGCAGGACCCCTGGTAAGCGAGCGCTTGGTAAATACTGGCTCCTTCCCTCCTCTTCCCTTTGGTGGGACGCAGGCAGGCTGGTTGGATCCAGGGAAGCAGTTTCGTATGGTAGAATAAAAGATGAACTTGGAGTCAAGTCGAACTAATTGGATTCCCGGGTCCTCAGCTGACCTGTGTTTGATCCTGTACAAAGTCCTTGAGCTCCCTGACTCCTGCTTTTCACTGGGAGAACGCCACCTCTCTTTGGTCACAGTGAGGCTTATTGATCTATTTTTGTTTTGTTTTGTTTCTAGATGGCGTTTTGCTCTGTTGCCCAGGCTGGAGTATAGTGGCACAATTACAGCTCACTGCAGCCTTGACCTCCCAGACTCAAGTGATCCTTCTACCTCAGCCTCTTGAGTAGCTGGGACCACAGGCACAGGCTACCAGGCCTGGCTAATTTTAAAATTTTTTTTGTAGAGGTGGGGTCTTGTTATGTTGCTCAGGCTGTTCTTAAACTCCTGGGCTCAAGTAATCCTCCCATCTTGGCTGTCCGGAGTCCTGGGATTAGAGGCATGAGCCACCTGCACAGCTTATCTAATTTTTGTAAAGTTGCCCCTTCCCAAATCAAATACACAAAAGGCCCTACGTTGCCAAAGAGCTTTTACAGGGAACTCACATTGGAAGACTTATTGCTGCTTCTTGGGCTACCCTGGAGGGTGACATTCAGCAAGTGGCAGGACAGCATCAGGCCCTGTTTTCCCTTCATCTAGCCAGATGACAGCTGCAGACACTATGGCTGGAGGAGCACCCCATGGAGACCAAGCCTCGATGTGGATTCATATGACTATTGCTCCAGGAAAGCAGACCCAGGCTGGGAATCTGTCAGGCCTCTTGGGGACCGGGTGGAGGTGGAAGTTACTGCTTGTGCTTAGGAAGGAAGCTATCTCAGAAGGCAGAGGCCACTGCTGCGAGCTAGACAGACGCGCTCCCTCCCTGCTCATCTCCAGCCTGCTGGGGATCTCCCCACTGGCCAGCTATTACAGGATGGACCCCATCCATAAGGAAAAAACCACGACTCCCACTCAGACAGCGCCTGACTGTCCACGCAGCACTTGCTGCCTCCTTTGATGGAAGTAGGCGGGGCAAGCTGGACTAAGATGATGGTGGTGAAGAGACCAAGGCTAGAAAAACTGCTCGGGTTACCTGCCTAGTGAGTAAGAACATATTCCACAGCCCAACCTGAACCCAGCAGACCACCCCCAGGCCCGCGCCAGGAAGGAGAAAGAGACAGCAGAGGCTGGTTCCCTCCTGGGGCAGCGCTGCTCCACTTCTATCATCAGGCTGCTTCCCAGGCCCCAGGGTGAGCCAGTTTATACACTTTTCTCACTCCTCAAGCCTCCAACATGCTTTCTTCCCCCTTGCACGTTCACACAAGACCTCACTTCCGTCACTGTGATGACAAAATAGAAGCCATCAGACTGGAACCTCTTTTCCTCCCACCATCAAGCTAGAAGCCACCTTGAGCCGATACTCATCTTCTTTCATCCTTCCTGCCCCTTCCTCCCATCAACACCGGCCCCTCCACCTGTGCTCTGGGTCCCACTTTGCTGCTGACCCCCCAACCCCACTCGCAAATCTCACTTTTTCTCCCCAAAAGGTCAATTCCTTCAGCAAACAACCTGCTCTCGGTCTCTCACTAAAACAAAGCAGAACTCTTGTATGAACATACCCCCTTCTCCAGATACTGCCCCATTTCCTCCCTCCTCTTCAAAACTCGACAAGAATTGTCTGTCTGCACTGCATCATCACCCTGACCTCCACGGCCTGCCCCACTCCCGTCTGCGTTCCAACCTCACCATTCCACTGAAACTGCTGGTCGAGGTCAGCGGCAGTCTCTGTGTTGCCCCATTCGAAGGTTATGTCTGTCTTCCTCTGACTCAACCTCTCAGCAGCTTGTGACACAGCTGATGGCCCCCTCCTTCCTGAAATATGTTCTTCCTTCAACTTTTAGTTTAAACCACATACATTCGTTGGCTTGCTGCAATAACAGATTACCACAGATTTTGTGGCTTACAATGATGCAGATTTATTATTTTACAGTTCTGTAGTTCAGAAATCCAACATGGGGCTCACTGGGCTAAAATCAGAGCGTTGGCAGAGTTAGATTCTTTGCCAGAGGTTCTAAGGGAAAATCCATTTCCTTCCTCATTTGGCTTATTAGAAGAATTCAGTGCTTGCGGCTGAAGGACTGAGGTCCTGTGTCTGGGCTGGCTGTCAGCTGAGGGCCGTGCCCAGTTTCTAGAGGCCACCTGAATTTTTGGCTTCTCTATCTTGAGAGCTGGCAGTGGTGGGTCAAGCCTTCCTCGTGTTTCACATCTTCTGGGCCCTTCCATCATCACATCTCTCTGACACCCACTGCTGCCTTGTGTATTTGTAAAGAATCAGGTGGTTAGATTGGGCATACTGAGATATCCAGGATATTTTCTCCATCCCAAACTCCTTAACCTCAGTTGCATCTGCAAGGTCGCTTTTGTCACCTAAGGTAACATATTCACATGTTCCTCAGATTAGGGTATGGACATTCTGGCGCCCACTGTTGAGCCTACCATGTCATCTGCTTGTTCTCTTCCTACTTCCCCAGCAACTCCTTCTCAGTCTCCTTTACTGGCTCTTAATCATCCCACAGCTCTAAATGTGAGAGGCATTCAGTCCTCAGCCTTCAACCCTCTTATCTCCTACACGTTTTCTGTGAGCAATCACATCTGATTTTGTCCCTTGAAAATACCATCTGCAGGCTGGCGTGGTGGCTCATGCCTGTAATCCCAGCACTTTGGAAGCTAAGGTGAGTGGATTGCTTGAGCTCAGGAGTTTGAGACCAGCCTGGGCCACATGGAGAAACCCTGTCTCCACTAAAAATACAAAAAATTAGGTGTGGTGGCGTGTACCTGTAGTCCCAGCTCCTCAGGAGGCTAAGGTGGGAGGATGGCTTGAGCCCAGAAGATGCCACTGCGCTCCAACCTGGGTGACAGCGAGACTCTGTCTCAAAAAATAATAATAATAATAAAATAAAATAAATAAATGCATCTGTGAACCAATGCCCCAAAATTTATATTTTTAGCCCTAAATTCCCTCTTGGGTTCAAAATTCATGTATCTGACTCGATATTGCCATTGGAATAAATGATTGCCATCTTGAAGTTGACATGTCCTAACTGAAACTGTGGGTTTTCTTTACAAACTCTGTTTCTCCCTTAGTCTTGACCCATTCAGTAAAGACATCACACCAGTTTGCTACTCAGGCCCCAAACGTAGGAGTCATGCTGGAGCCCTGTTTCTTTTTCTTTTTCTTTTTTTTTTGAGACAGAGTCTCCCTCTGTCGCCCAGGCTGGAGTGCAGCGGCATGATCTCAGCTGACTCCAACCTCTGCCTCCCCAGGCTCAAGCGATTCTCCCACCTCAGCCTCCCGAGTAGCTGGGATTACAGGTGCACGCCACCACGCCTGGCTAATTTTTGTATTTTAGTAGAAATGGGGTTTCGCCTTGTTGGCCAGGCTGGTCTCAAACTCCTGACCTCAAGCGATCTGCCCACCTCGGCCTCCCAAAGTGCCAAGATTATAGGCTTCCCTTGTCTCCATCTGGAATGATAATGCTTCTTTCTTTCTTTTTTTTTTTTGAGACGGAGTCTCGCTCAGTCACCCAGGCTGGAGTGCAGTGGCGCGATCTCGGCTCACTGCAAGCTGTGCCTCCCAGGTTCACGCCATTCTCCTGCCTCAGCCTCCCAAGTAGCTGGGACTACAGGCGCCCACCGCCACACCCGGCTAATTTTTTGCATTTTTAGTAGAGACGGGGTTTCACCGTGTTAGCCAGGATGGTCTCGATCTCCTGACCTCATGATCCACCTGCCTCGGCCTCCCAAAGTGCTGGGATTACAGGCGTGAGCCACTGCGCCCGGCCGATAATGCTTATTTCTTTGCTGCCTTGTTAAATATTTTCCTTCTCACCTCTCACCCTGACTCCTGCACCAAGAAGGTGAATGAAGGCAGGAATCACCATCTGTCTTTCTCACTCCTCTTAGACCGGGGGCCTAGAAACGTGCCTCCCTAGTGCGTGTTTTTTGAGTGACTTTGCAGCAAATGCCCCACGTTCCCTCTATCCCACTGCCTTCTGCTCCCTGCTTTCCCACACTTTCTCTCCCTTTACAAGCTCTGGCCTGAGAACGGATGAGGTTTTTTTTTTTTTTTTTTTTTTTTTTTCCCCCAGCACTCAATCTGTTAACAACTTTGAAGATCCCTGACTAAAACCAAATTAATAATTACACTAATTACACTTAATTGTGAGCATTTATATCACACTTACTATTTCCGAGCACCGCCGTAAGCACCTTACTCATCCTGAATAGGCACAGTGTTCCTAAGAGTAACCAGTCATGACATGGTTATTCCTCACTGTCATCATCTCCATTCACAGAGGAGGAAAGCGAGGCACAGAGAGACTAACGTGCCCGAAGTTCCACAATAAGGAAATGGTGGCAGCAACCTTCTGAGAACCAGGCCTGAGGGGCCTCTGCCAGGGCCCCATGCTTTAGATGGCCTGCTCTGGCCCCTGTCTGGCGGTGCCCTCCCTACAGGGCAAGGAGTCCTCGGAGCCAAGGGGAAGGCTCACCTCCTGCTTGTGGACTGCACTTGGGGAGCATACACTGTGGAATTCCAGCCCACACAGCCATGAGGCTGCTGCCAGGGCCTCTCCCCAGGCCCGTCTTCCTTTGGGTGTACACTGCCACCTCAGTGGGCCCAAATGATGGCTGCAGGGCAGCTCTTTATGAAAAGTGTGGACAGAGCTTGAACCGGCAGTCTCACTGTCCACACGTGGCCCCTTTGAAGGTGTGACAGAGCAGGGCGTGTGAAGAGGAGACCGAGCCATGGCCTCCCCACACTTCCTCCTTCAGACACAGAACTGTGTGGAGCCCCAGAGTTCTACGTTCAAACCTGGCCTTCCAGGTCATTGAGAAGGTTTATGTGTCAAGGTAGGAGGGTGGAATGTATTCTCCTTATGTCTGTTGGCTTGACTGACAGTTAAAATATTTGAAATATTTAGACATGTGGTCTGTGGCCTCCTTTCATCCTCCCTGCTGGGCCCACAGATATTGGGCCCACAGATACTGGGGTGGGTCTGAGTGGCAGAGCTAGGTGTGGACCCCAGAAGCCTGGCCTGGGCTCCCTCCCATGCTGCACCCGGGAAGCCTTTGTGTTCCAAGCCACGCACCTTCCCAGAGGACGCCCTGCATGGTGGCCGTGCAGTCCTGTCCCCCACTTGCTTCTCTCCTGGGAGCTCAAATATTGGTCATTTCCACCATACCCAGCAAACTCCGCAACGGTCTCTCCCGGGAGGCTTACCCCCACCGGCGTCCTGAGCGGGTCCCCAGGGATCCGTCGAGTGGTTCGAAGTGTATGTTTTGGGTTTGAATGCCAGTTCCACCACTTATTAACTGTGCCATCAGGTAAATTATGTAACCTCTTAGCCTATTTTGTGTTCTGTTTTCAAGGATTAAACGGGAATGTCTATGCACTCAGTAAATGCTTGTCCCCGTCATGGCACTCCACCGTTTGCTCTGTGATCTGGGGACAATGCCCTGTGGCTCAGCCGTTTCTCCAGGAAGCTGCGTCAGGTGGACGCCAAGCACAGAGCTGGCAGGAACAGGGACTAAAATAAAGAGCCACAGAGCCCCCAGTGGGAAGTCCTAGGCCCTGGGCACAGCTGAGCTGGAAGGGATGAGGTGACCTGTTTTCCCTGCAGTGCTTCAAGTGGGATTCTTATGAGCTGCTGGGAGCCATGCGGTCCTGCAACATGGCAGGCATGCCACCACCTTGAGGATTCTCTGTGTACTTCCCTGTGAAATTCTTCTGCCTGTGACATGTGCCACCTGCCACCTTCCCCTTTGCTAATAATGATTGCACCACACACTCAGACACAAACACACATTCACAGACATGCAAATTGTTTTTGGTTCTTTTAAATGGCTAAATATAAAGCATCCCTTGACAAGAGTTTAATTTGTCATATTGAGAAATGAAGGCTGCCTTTCAACTCACTCTGAAACCTACCTTGAGCAAGTATTACAGTGGGTGGGGCTGAGGAAGAAAGCAGCAGGGATTTCCAAAGAACAAGATGTTGAGGCTGACATTCTTTTCTTTACCCTATTTGGGAAGAAGTGGGGTCTGAATTCATGTGGCAGAACTGAACCTGCACCGTCCTAACCTGGGCCCACTGGCTCTTGGGAGGGCCTGGTCCCACTGCAGGCTGCAGACCCAGTTGGTCTTCTCGCTTCTCTGCTCCAACACCTGGAAGTCAGGCCTGAGTCATCTGTTTTCATCAGAGAACAAGCTTTAGATCCGAGATGTGAACCTGCTGGGCGTCTGGGGATAGACGTGACAAATGGTTTCTGATCCAGCTCCACTACTTACTAGCTGATGATACTGAGCAAGTTAATTACCCTCCCGGTGCCTCAACCGTCTTGTCTATTAACTATGTCTACTAACAGTATCTGGTTCACAGGGTCATTTGTGGATTAAGTGAACAAATACTTGTAAAACAAGTGACTAGCAAGAGTAAACAGTCATGTTCTTTTTTTTTTGAGACGGAGTCTCGCTCTGTTGCCCAGGCTGGAGTGCAGTGGCCGGATCTCAGCTCACTGCCAGCTCCGCCTCCCGGGTTCACGCCATTCTCCTGCCTCAGCCTCTGGAGTAGCTGGGACTACAGGCGCCTGCCACCTCGCCTGGCTAGTTTTTTGTATTTTTTAGTAGAGACGGGGTTTCATTGTGTTAGCCAGGATGGTCTCGATCTCCTGACCTCGTGATCCGCCTGTCTCGGCCTCCCAAAGTGCTGGGATTACAGGCTTGAGCCACCGCGCCCGGCCCCAACAGTCATGTTCTGTATCATCACTATTAACAATGCCAAGAGACCAGGCCAGAGGCTGGGGAAATGGTGCCACCATATTTGCATTTTCAATAGCCCCCAAGTGATCCCAATGCTGGCCTGAGGAAGGTGTGTCGTGGGGACATGAACCCAGGCTGTGGAGGGCGCTTTGCAGCCCGCTAGGGCCTTGGCTTCTATTCTGAACAAATGAGGTGGCATGTAAAGATTCTAGTTTTGCCATGGAGAGTCCTTCGGGTCTTTCTAGGATGTGGTGGTCTGGCTGGCGACTGAGGGTGTCCTCTCAGAAGTGCCAAAGGAGGAGGTGGAACGTGTTCTGAGGCCCGAGGAAGATGTTCCAAGAAACAATGGGTGAATACAAGCAGAGGAGTAAAGACTCTGGAGAGGGCCTGGCTGTGGGAGCCAGACAGACCCAGGTGAGGCCAGGTTATGTCACTCACAAGCTCTGTCCTTCACCTTTTTAACTTCAGTTCCCTCACCTGTAGAATGGGGCTGACTCAGAAGGTGGTCGTGAGGGTTGCAGACGATGACGTAAGCCAAGGGCTTCCACGAGGTAAGCTTGGCGGGCAGCCCTATCTGTTGTGAAGGTTTTATTTTTTAAGACAGAGTCCTGCTTTATTGCCCAGGCTGGAGTGCAGTGGCAAGATCTCAGCTCTCTGCAACCTCCATCTCCTGGGTTCAAGCCCATTCTCCTGCCTCAGCCTCCGGAGTAGCTGGTATTACGTCCCACCACATCTGGGTGATCCACCCACCTCGGCCTCCCAAAGTGCTGGGATTACAGGGGTGAGCCACTGCACCCGGCTTGTTGCGAAGGTTTTTCTTGGGCAGTTGGAAAGGCGAACGCCGTGAGGGTCCGCGTCGTCCAGGAGGGAGAGAGGTGGCGTGGAGACAGGAGCAGCCCAGGCATGAGTGGGAAGAGAGGATTTCCCGGGCCCACCATGCCTGGGTGAAATACTCCTTAAGACTTGACTCCATTTCTGTGCTCACCGAACTTACCACTAATTATTGCTGCAGCCTCGGGGGATGGGCAAGGAGAGGGGTATGGCTGTGGAAAGAGGATGGGGCAATTGGGATTCACTCTGAGTTACTAATGTGGCTTTCTGGCTCATTCTTGCAATTCACATGACTTACTCTGACTTCTCCAGAACGCCTGCTCATCTGTGGGAGCACGGATGTGTTCTGGTCTCTAACCCTATCAGGCTGGGGGGCAGACCCTGGTGGTGGCAAATTGTCCCAAGTAGTTAAGGCCCCTCAGTGAGGCCTCTTGACAGTGGCCAGTGGACCTTCCCTGCCAGCGCAGCTATCACTGTGGGGTTGCTGAAGAACTGACGGGAGAAATCGTTTGTTAAATGAAGCTTCAAATGTCCATGGTGTGGTCCCATCACACCTCTTCAGCCCCATCGCCCCAGACGTCCAATAAAAATAGCCTGCCTTTCTGCTTCTGCTCACACTTCCCTTGGCATGAAACACCTCCTGTGCCTCCTCTGGAAAGGGCTCTTAGTACCATAGGCCACAGTTGTCTTTCCCACCGCGGAAGAACCTGAATCTATACTTATTAACACGTGTGTGTTTTGTCTCCACACCCTGATCTTAAGTCATGCTAGGGCAAGGGCTGTCCGCCTGGGAAATTTGAAGACCTTCTGGTCAATGAACGAGGTCAAGAAGGGTGGCTTCTTCCCTGGTGCTTTAGGCTGGAGAAATTGCTCCATTTAGGGGCTGTTTGACATGCAGTTGTGCCCAAGGGTGGAGGGATGGAAAAGATGAGTGTTCAAGGCCCTTCTGGTCATAGTAGAACATGCGGAAGGGTGTTGGTGTGATGATGCCACAGGTCGGCAATGACTACTCAGCTACACCTTTATTTATTCATAAACTCATGATTTTGCCAAGAAAGTCAGCAGCTGAGGATACATTTATTCACTGGCAGACACTGCTGGTTGTGAAATTGAGAGCTGTTTCCCCACCCTTCTTCCTTACCCAAGGAACCTACCTTCTACTTTACAGACCAGAGTTCTAGACACTTGCTCTCTGAGTCTCCCTTACGATTCGTGGTGGTCATTGTGGGCCCCACTCCTGGCCAATGACACATGAGGGGAAGTTTGCCAGGGACTCCTAAAAACTTTTTTTTTTAATTTAAAATAATTATTTTTTATTTTATTTATTTTATTTATTTATTTATTTTTTTTTGAGATGGAGTCTCGCTCTGTCGCCCAGGCTGGAGTGCAGTGGCCAGATCCCCGCTCACTGCAAGCTCCGCCTCCCGGGTTCATGCCATACTCCTGCCTCAGCCTCCGGAGTAGCTGGGACTACAGGGGCCCGCCACCTCGCCTGGCTAGTTTTTTGTATTTTTTAGTAGAGACGGGGTTTCACCGGGTTAGCCAGGATGGTCTTGATCTCCTGACCTCGTGATCCACCCATCTCGGCCTCCCAAAGTGCTGGGATTACAGGCTTGAGCCACCGCGCCCGGCCTAAAATAATTATTTTTTAAACTTTTTTGCTCTTATGAATACTTTCCTGACACATTAATTTTCTAATGTTATTTTCAAAATTGTCCATTTTTAAAAAAAATTATGTGATTTCTTTTAAAGGTGTAATTTCTCGGAATAACTTTACTCTCTGATGAAAGGAGGGAATAAGGTAATGAGAAGTCCCCTCCCTCCGTTCTCACATTGGACCTTGTGTGAGGACGGGACACTGGAGCTGCTGTGGCCACCTGGGCCAAGAGAACCAAGGAGGTGCTGACCCAAACCCTGATGCTGCAAAGCCCCTGACCAGCGCTGGTGTTGTCTGCCTCTGGAGTCCTTGTTGCAAGAGAATTATAAACTCCTGTTGTTAAGACTTTGAGGCAAGTAATTTGTTTCTTACAGTCAAATGCATATTAGCTTGCCTCGGGTCTTCTGAGTAATTTACTTTTCATAATGGTTATTTCACACACTGAGATCCTCAGCTTATTTATTATTTATGTATGTATGTATGTATGTATTTATTTATTTATTTATTATTTTTTTTTAAATTTATTTATTACTATTATACTTTAAGTTGTAGGGTACATGTGCATAACGTGCAGGTTTGTTACATATGTATACTTGTGCCATGTTGGTCTACTGCACCCATCAACTCGTCATTTACATCAGGTATAACTCCCAATGCAATCCCTCCCCCCTCCCCCCTCCCCATGATAGGCCCCGGTGTGTGATGTTCCCCTTCCTGAGTCCAAGTGATCTCATTGTTCAGTTCCCACCTATGAGTGAGAACATGCGGTGTTTGGTTTTCTGTTCTTGTGATAGTTTGCTAAGAATGATGGTTTCCAGCTGCATCCATGTCCCTACAAAGGACGCAAACTCATCCTTTTTTATGGCTGCATAGTATTCCATGGTGTATATGTGCCACATTTTCTTAATCCAATCTGTCACTGATGGACATTTGGGTTGATTCCAAGTCTTTGCTATTGTGAATAGTGCTGCAATAAACATACGTGTGCATGTGTCTTTATAGCAGCATAATTTATAATCCTTTGGGTATATCCCCAGTAATGGGATGGCTGGGTCATATGGTACATCTAGTTCTAGATCCTTGAGGAATCGCCATACTGTTTTCCATAATGGTTGAACTAGTTTACAATCCCACCAACAGTGTAAAAGTGTTCCTATTTCTCCACATCCTCTCCAGCACCTGTTGTTTCCTGACTTTTTAATGATCGCCATTCTAACTGGTGTGAGATGGTATCTCATTGTGGTTTTGATTTGCATTTCTCTGATGGCCAGTGATGATGAGCATTTTTTCATATGTCTGTTGGCTGTATGAATGTCTTCTTTGGAGAAATGTCTGTTCATATCCTTTGCCCACTTTTTGATGGGGTTGTTTGTTTTTTTCTTGTAAATTTGTTTGAGTTCTTTGTAGGTTCTGGATATTAGCCCTTTGTCAGATGAGTAGATTGCAAAAATTTTCTCCCATTCTGTAGGTTGCCTGTTCACTCTGATGGTAGTTTCTTTTGCTGTGCAGAAGCTCTTTAGTTTAATTAGATCCCATTTGTCAATTTTAGCTTTTGCTGCCGTTGCTTTTGGTGTTTTAGACATGAAGTCTTTGCCCATGCCTATGTCCTGAATGGTACTACCTAGGTTTTCCTCTAGGATTTTTATGGTATTAGGTCTAACATTTAAGTCTCTAATCCATCTTGAATTAATTTTCGTATAAGGAGTAAGGAAAGGATCCAGTTTCAGCTTTCTACTTATGGCTAGCCAATTTTCCCAGCACCATTTATTAAATAGGGAATCCTTTCCCCATTTCTTGTTTTTCTCAGGTTTGTCAAAGATCAGATGGCTGTAGATGTGTGGTATTATTTCTGAGGACTCTGTTCTGTTCCATTGGTCTATATCTCTGTTTTGGTACCAGTACCATGCTGTTTTGGTTACTGTAGCCTTGTAGTATAGTTTGAAGTCAGGTAGCGTGATGCCTCCAGCTTTGTTCTTTTGACTTAGGATTGTCTTGGAGATGCGGGCTCTTTTTTGGTTCCATATGAACTTTAAAGCAGTGTTTTCCAATTCTGTGAAGAAACTCATTGGTAGCTTGATGGGGATGGCATTGAATCTATAAATTACCTTGGGCAGTATGGCCATTTTCACGATATTGATTCTTCCTATCCATGAGCATGGTATGTTCTTCCATTTGTTTGTGTCCTCTTTTATTTCACTGAGCAGTGGTTTGTAGTTCTCCTTGAAGAGGTCCTTTACATCCCTTGTAAGTTGGATTCCTAGGTATTTGATTCTCTTTGAAGCAATTGTGAATGGAAGTTCATTCATGATTTGGCTCTCTGTTTGTCTGTTACTAGTGTATAAGAATGCTTGTGATTTTTGCACATTAATTTTGTATCCTGAGACTTTGCTGAAGTTGCTTATCAGCTTAAGGAGATTTTGGGCTGAGACAATGGGGTTTTCTAAATATACAATCATGTCATCTGCAAACAGGGACAATTTGACTTCTTCTTTTCCTAACTGAATACCCCTGATTTCTTTCTCTTGCCTAATTGCCCTAGCCAGAACTTCCAACACTATGTTGAATAGGAGTGGTGAGAGAGGGCATCCCTGTCTTGTGCCAGTTTTCAAAGGGAATTTTTCCAGTTTTTGCCCATTCAGTATGATATTGGCTGTGGGTTTGTCATAAATAGCTCTTATTATTTTGAGGTACGTTCCATCAATACCGAATTTATTGAGAGTTTTTAGCATGAAGGGCTGTTGAATTTTGTCAAAAGCCTTTTCTGCATCTATTGAGATAATCATGTGGTTCTTGTCTTTGGTTCTGTTTATATGCTGGATTATGTTTATTGATTTGCGAATATTGAACCAGCCTTGCATCCCAGGGATGAAGCCCACTTGATCATGGTGGATAAGCTTTTTGATGTGTTGTTGAATCCGGTTTGCCAGTATTTTATTGAGGATTTTTGCATCGATGTTCATCAGGGATATTGGTCTAAAATTCTCTTTTTTTGTTGTGTCTCTGCCAGGCTTTGGTATCAGGATGATGTTGGCCTCATAAAATGAGTTAGGGAGGATTCCCTCTTTTTCTATTGATTGGAATAGTTTCAGAAGGAATGGTACCAACTCCTCCTTATACCTCTGGTAGAATTCAGCTGTGAATCCATCTGGTCCTGGACTTTTTTTGGTTGGTAGGCTATTAATTGTTGCCTCAATTTCAGAGCCTGCTATTGGTCTATTCAGGGATTCAACTTCTTCCTGGTTTAGTCTTGGAAGAGTGTAAGTGTCCAGGAAATTATCCATTTCTTCTAGATTTTCCAGTTTATTTGCGTAGAGGTGTTTATAGTATTCTCTGATGGTAGTTTGTATTTCTGTGGGGTCGGTGGTGATATCCCCTTTATCATTTTTAATTGCGTCGATTTGATTCTTCTCTCTTTTCTTCTTTATTAGTCTTGCTAGTGGTCTGTCAATTTTGTTGATCTTTTCAAAAAACCAACTCCTGGATTCATTGATTTTTTGGAGGGTTTTTTGTGTCTCTATCTCCTTCAGTTCTGCTCTGATCTTAGTTATTTCTTGCCTTCTGCTAGCTGTGGAATGTGTTTGCTCTTGCTTCTCTAGTTCTTTTAATTGCGATGTTAGAGTGTCAATTTTTGATCTTTCCTGCTTTCTCTTGTGGGCATTTAGTGCTATAAATTTCCCTCTACACACTGCTTTAAATGTGTCCCAGAGATTCTGGTATGTTGTATCTTTGTTCTCATTGGTTTCAAAGAACATCTTTATTTCTGCCTTCATTTCGTTATGTACCCAGTAGTCATTCAGGAGCAGATTGTTCAGTTTCCATGTAGTTGAGCGGTTTTGATTGAGTTTCTTAGTCCTGAGTTCTAGTTTGATTGCACTGTGGTCTGAGAGACAGTTTGTTATAATTTCTGTTCTTGTACATTTGCTAAGGAGTGCTTTACTTCCAATTATATGGTCAATTTTGGAGTAAGTACGATGTGGTGCTGAGAAGAACGTATATTCTGTTGATTTGGGGTGGAGAGTTCTATAGATGTCTATTAGGTCTGCTTGCTGCAGAGATGAGTTCAATTCCTGGATATCCTTGTTAACTTTCTGTCTTGTTGATCTGTCTAATGTTGACAGTGGAGTGTTGAAGTCTCCCATTATTATTGTATGGGAGTCTAAGTCTCTTTGTAAGTCTGTAAGGACTTGCTTTATGAATCTGGGTGCTCCTGTATTGGGTGCATATATATTTAGGAGAGTTAGCTCTTCCTGTTGAATTGATCCCTTTACCATTATGTAATGGCCTTCTTTGTCTCTTTTGATCTTTGATGGTTTAAAGTCTGTTTTATCAGAGACTAGGATTGCAACCCCCGCTTTTTTTTGTTCCCCATTTGCTTGGTAAATCTTCCTCCATCCCTTTATTTTGAGCCTATGTATGTCTCTGCGTGTGAGATGGGTCTCCTGAATACAGCAGACTGATGGGTCTTGACTCTTTATCCAGTTTGCCAGTCTGTGTCTTTTCATTGGAGCATTTAGTCCATTTACATTTAAGGTTAAGATTGTTATGTGTGAACTTGATCCTGCCATTATGATATTAACTGGTTATTTTGCTCGTTAGTTGATGCAGTTTCTTCCTAGCCTCGATGGTCTTTACATTTTGGCATGTTTTTGCAATGGCTGGTACCGGTTGTTCCTTTCCATGTTGAGTGCTTCCTTCAGGGTCTCTTGTAAGGCAGGCCTAGTGGTGACAAAATCTCTAAGCATTTGCTTATCTGTAAAGGATTTTATTTCTCCTTCACTTATGAAACTTAGTTTGGCTGGATATGAAATTCTGGGTTGAAAATTCTTTTCTTTAAGAATGTTGAATATTGGCCCCCACTCTCTTCTGGCTTGGAGAGTTTCTGCCGAGAGATCTGCTGTGAGTCTGATGGGCTTCCCTTTGTGGGTAACCCGACCTTTCTCTCTGGCTGCCCTTAAGATTTTTTCCTTCATTTCAACTTTGGTGAATCTGGCAATTGTGTGTCTTGGAGTTGCTCTTCTCGAGGAGTATCTTTGTGGCGTTCTCTGTATTTCCTGGATTTGAATGTTGGCCTGCCCTACTAGGTTGGGGAAGTTCTCCTGGATGATATCCTGAAGAGTGTTTTCCAACTTGGTTCCATTTTCCCCCTCACTTTCAGGCACCCCAATCAGACGTAGATTTGGTCTTTTTACATAATCCCATACTTCTTGCAGGCTTTGTTCATTTCTTTTTCTTCTTTTTTCTTTTGGTTTCTCTTCTCGCTTCATTTCATTCATTTGATCCTCAATCGCTGATACTCTTTCTTCCAGTTGATCGAGTCGGTTACTGAAGCTTGTGCATTTGTCACGTATTTCTCGTGTCATGGTTTTCATCTCTTTCATTTCGTTTATGACCTTCTCTGCATTAATTACTCTAGCCGTCAATTCTTCCACTTTTTTTTCAAGATTTTTAGTTTCTTTGCGCTGGGTACGTAATTCCTCCTTTAGCTCTGAGAAATTTGATGGACTGAAGCCTTCTTCTCTCATCTCGTCAAAGTCATTCTCCGTCCAGCTTTGATCCATTGCTGGCGATGAGCTGCGCTCCTTTGCCGGGGGAGATGTGCTCTTATTTTTTGAATTTCCAGCTTTTCTGCCCTGCTTTTTCCCCATCTTTGTGGTTTTATCTGCCTCTGGTCTTTGATGATGGTGATGTACTGATGGGGTTTTGGTGTAGGTGTCCTTCCTGTTTGATAGATTTCCTTCTATCAGTCAGGACCCTCAGCTGTAGGTCTGTTGGAGATTGCTTGAGGTCCACTCCAGACCCTGTTTGCCTGGGTATCAGCAGCAGAGGCTGCAGAAGATAGAATATTTCTGAACAGCGAGTGTACCTGTCTGATTCTTGCTTTGGAAGCTTCCTCTCAGGGGTGTACTCCACCCTGTGAGGTGTGGGGTGTCAGACTGCCCCTAGTGGGGGATGTCTCCCAGTTAGGCTACTCAGGGGTCAGGGACCCACTTGAGCAGGCAGTCTGTCCCTTCTCAGATCTCAACCTCCGTGTTGGGAGATCCACTGCTCTCTTCAAAGCTGTCAGACAGAGTCGTTTGCATCTGCAGAGCTTTCTGCTGCTTTTTTGTTGTTGTTGTTGTTGTTGTGTAGCTGTGCCCTGTCCCCAGAGGTGGAGTCTACAGAGACAGGCAGGTTTCCTTGAGCTGCTGTGAGCTCCACCCAGTTGGAGCTTCCCAGCAGCTTTGTTTACCTACTTAAGCCTCAGCAATGGCGGGCGCCCCTCCCCCAGCCTCGCTGCTGCCTTGCCGGTAGATCACAGACTGCTGTGCTAGCAATGAGGGAGGCTCCGTGGGTGTGGGACCCTCCCGGCCAGGTGTGGGATATGATCTCCTGGTGTGCCTGTTTGCTTAAAGCGCAATATTGGGGTGGGAGTTACCCGATTTTCCAGGTGTTGTGTGTCTCAGTTCCCCTGGCTAGGAAAAGGGATTCCCTTCCCCCTTGCGCTTCCCAGGTGAGGCGATGCCTCGCCCTGCTTCAGCTCTCGCTGGTCGGGCTGCAGCAGCTGACCAGCACCGATCGTCCGGCACTCCCCAGTGAGATGAACCCAGTACCTCAGTTGAAAATGCAGAAATCACCGGTCTTCTGTGTCGCTGGCGCTGGGAGTTGGAGACGGGAGCTGTTCCTATTCGGCCATCTTGCTCCGCCCCCTCCGTATTTATTTATTTTTAGAGAAGCAAAGAAACAAAAGAATGGCTACTCCATAGGCAGAGCATCCCTTAGCTCTTTTTATAAACAAAGATGTAGAAACCGAAATGATCTTGTTTCCATTTGCTGGCCCCTCTTTGAAGAGCAAAACCCTTCAAGTGTTCAGCTTCTTCATTGGAAACCAGCAAATCCTCCCGTCTTCTGTTCTGGATCTCCCCAAATCATAAAAATCCTGCAAACACCTCTTAAACCCTCATATTATGTATAGTTTGGGAAGTAGAATTAACAAGATAATGATCTCTCAGGTCAGAAGCAGGGATAATACAGTCTTGCAGCTCCCAAGGAATTCTTTATTTTCAATTTTTTAGTTTTTTGAGGCAGGGTCTCATTCTGAGACCTCATTTGAGGCAGGCTGGAGTGCAGTGGCCTAATTGCAGCTCTCTGCAGCCTTGATCTTAGCACCCACCAACCCCAGTAGCTGGGGCTACAGGGGCACTCTGCCAAGTCCAGCTAATTTTTCTTTTACTTTTAGTAGAGACGAGGTCTTACTATGTTGCCCAGGATGGTCTTGAATGCCTGAGCTCAAGCGATCCTCCCCTCTTGTCCTCTCAAAGTGCTGGGATTACAGGTGTGAGCCACCACTGCCAGTCGGAATTCTTGAGTAAGTGCCTTTTCTACCCCTTTTCTCTAAGTGAAGAAGTTCAACTTTGAGACTTGCAGTAGGAATTTAAAGTTCTAATTCCATTTGGCTCATCTAATTGTTTGAATTAATTTTTTCAAAACAGTAGCAGGAGCACTGACAGACCAGTTGGGGAGGTTATTTAGATGATTATTATTTTAAAAAATATTTCCACTGTATTTAAAATGGGTCATCACACATACCTGTTTGTGTTGTGGAAACTAAGAATCCTGGAATGCATTTAGAGTTAAAAGAGTGGTTTTGAGTTTCCTGACATGCATTCTTCAGGTGAAAAGATAAGTTGCATAAAACATATTTTCATGTAGTACCCCCTTTTTTTTTGTTTGAGACAGAGTCTTGCTCACTGCAACCTCTGCCTCCCAGGTTCAAGTGATTTTCCTGTCTCAGCCTCCCGAGTAGCTGGGATTACAGGGGCATGCCACCACACCCAGCTAATTTTTATATTTTTTAGTAGAGATGAGGTTTCACCCTGTTGGCCAGGCTGGTCTTGAACTCCTGACCTCAAGTGATCCACCCACTTTGGCCTCCCAGAATGCTGGGATTATAGGCATGAGCAACCGTGCCCAGCCCATGTGGTATTCTTGTTCAAAACAGAAGCACAAGAAAATGTGATATATACTCGCAAAAGATGCCAGTATCACAACAAAATGTACTTTAATAGAAAATAGAGTCACAGGCCGGGTGCGATTGTTCACACCTATAATCCCAGCACTTTGGGAGGCTGAGGCGGACAGATCACCTGAGGTCAGGAGTTCGAGACCAGCCTGGCCAACATGATAAAACCCCATCTCTACTAAAAATACAAAATTATCCAGGCATGGTTGTGGGTGCCTGTGATCCCAGCTGCTCGGGAGGCTGAGGCAGGAGAATTGCTTGAACCGGAGGTGGAGGTTGCAGTAAGCCAAGATCGAGCCATTGTATTCCAGCCTGTGCAACAAGAGCAAAACTCCGTCAAATAATAATAATAATAATAGTTACAGAACCAAGAGAAAGAAATCTTGGCCTCCCTAGTGTAGTTCTACACAGATTGACACACGGAGGCTGCTGGTTAGTGACACAACCTGACAATTCTTTTCCCTATACTGTCTGCCTACCACCAAATGCACATCTTTTTCTTTTAATACAAAAAAGCACTAAGAATGCTTGAATTGTGTTAAATATACCACTTAAATTATGAGTGACAGCAAAGCTTTTTAATTACTTTGAGTCTAATTTATACTTGAAATAAAAAATATTTAGGTTAAAAAGCCCCAACCCAAATTTAACTTAATTTCAGCAGATAATAGAATTGGAGTAGTTTTTAGGTTATAAAAGGGAGTATAATTTTATCTAAATGTACCCCCTGCAGCACTTAGCAGAGAGGGAAATTAAGACATGTGGAATATGTCCTCTTTGGTGATGCTTTGTTATTTGGGAGAGAATATTAATTTTTATTATCAGATGATACTTGTACATAGCAAAAAAAGGTTTTTACACACACACACACACACACACACACACACACACACACACACACAGAGCCCCATTCCTCTCATCATCATCATCCTACTTGCCAGGGCACGCATTGTTAACCATTTCATTTTAACATCTTTGTTCTGGTGCTCACCTCTGTATTAAAATATATATATATACTGACTGGGCATGGTGGCTCACATCTGTAATCCCAGCACTTTGGGAGGCCGAGGCAGGCGGATCATCTGAGGTCAGGAGTTCAAGACCAGCCTGGCCAACATGGTGAAACCCTGTCTACTAAAAATACAAAAATTAGCTGGGCGTGGTGTAATCCCAGCTACTCCGGAGGCTGAGGCAGGACAATTCACTTGAACCCGGGAGGTGGAGGTTGCAGTGAGCCAAGACTGGGCCACTAAACTTCAGCCTGGGTAACAGAGCAAGACTCCCTCTCAAAATAATAATAATAATAAATAAAATAAAAATAAAAAATATATATGCTGACTCCTGAGTCATTAGCTTCAGACTTTAGCTACTGACTTCCTGTATTACTTAAGGTTCCCCAGATAACAGAACCAGTAGGATTTGCATGTGTGTATACATATACATGCATTTGTGTGTGTGTGTGTGCACGTGTGAATTGGCTCATGCGGTTGTGAGGGCTAGCAAGAAGCAAACTTGCGGAGCACGCTGGCGGGTTGGAGACCCAGGAAAGAGTTGATGTGCAGCTGGAGGCTGCAGGCAGAGGCCCACCACATTATGGAGGGGAATCTGCTTTATTCAAAGTCTACCTGTTTAACAGTTAATCTTATCTGAAAAATATCTTCAAAGAGACATCTGAACCGATGTTTGACCAAATAGCTGGGTATTGTTGTCTGGCCAAGTTGATACGTAAAATTAACCGTCACGCTTCCTGATACGGTGAACGCAGACTTAGCTGATACTTCTCTTCCTCCATCTTCCCAGTGTAGTGACACTGCAGTGCTCAATGTTTATATTACTGTAACTATAAATATTGCTCATTGCTGAGCCAAGAAGTGCACCATGATTGTTCCTTACTTGTATGGTGCTTTGTTTTTCCTTTAATTATTATTTTTGAGACAGTCTTGCTCTGTCACTTAGGCTGGAGTGCAGTGGCGTGATCTCGGCTCACTGCAACTTCCACCTCCTGGCCTCAAGCGATTCTCCTGTCTCAGCCTCCCGAGTAGTGGGGACTATAGGCGTTTATCACCACGGCTGGCTAATTTCTGTATGTTTTGTGGAGATGGGGTTTCACCATGTTGGCCAGGCTGGTCTCAAATCCTCATTTTTTCATTACTTGCTCTTCTTGGAACCTATTATTAAGTCTTTCCTCACCCTTTTTTCCTCATGTTGTTATAAAAAAATGAGTATTTGCTCCCTTCTCCTCCCTTCTTGTGGGAGACCTTCCTTCCTGTTCTGGACTGGACTGCTGGCTCTCTAGGCCTGCCAGACAGCAGTCATCCTGGGAATGCCCCTTGTGCTTTCCCTGGGTTGGATTCCCTGCTTCTAGACCTCAAGTCTTTATGCTTCATGGTTGATGCCCTCTGAGAAAGGAAGCGTGGGGAACAAGGGCCCTGCATTTCTGAAAAAGCCCATATTCTACCTTTACACTGGATTCATAGGTTGGCTGAAATTATTTTTACTGTTTTTGAAAATGTTGCTCTGTTTTCTTAAGCCTCCAATGCTGCTCTTCAGGACAGGAATGACATTTTGTTCCTAACCTTTTACATGTGGTGTTTTATTTTTCCTCTTCAGAAACTTTTACGATAATTTTTTTTTTTTTTTTTTTTTTGAGACAGAGTCTCCCTCTGTCAGTCACCCTGGCTGGAGTGCAGTGGCACAATCTTGGTTTGCTGCAACCTCTGCCTCCTGGGTTCAAGTGATTCTCCTACCTCAGCCTCCTGAGTAGTTGGGATTACAGGATTGTACCACCATGCCCGGCTAATTTTTGTATTTTTAGTAGAGATGGGTTTTCACCATGTTGGTCAGGCTGGTCTCAAACTCCTGACCTCATGATCCACCTGCCTCGGCCTCCCAAAGTGTTGGGATTACAGGCGTGAGTCACCGCGTCCAGCCAGATAATTTCTTTACCTATGGAGTTGACATTTCACAATGATATGTCCTAGTGTGGGTTTATTTTCATTTATTATGCTGGGTACTCAGACCATTTCCAACTGGAAAATCACATATTTAAGTTCTGGAATTTTTTCTTGTATAGTTTCGTGTTTTCTCTGTTCTTTTTAGATATCCAGTTAATTTGACATTGGATTTCCTGGATTGGTTCTCTAATTTTATCTATTTTTTGTTGTTGTTTTACTTTCTAGATTTCTTCAATTTTATTTTCAGACTTTCTATTGAATTTTAAATTATGGTTGCTATACTTTTAATTTTCAAGAGCTTAACCATGTCTTCTGACTCATTAATCTCTTAGAGCATCCTAATCCTATTTCATGATGCAATATTATTTGAGCTGAGAATTTTAATTATAGTTTTTAAATCTCTTATGAGGTTTGTCTTCTGTGCCATGCGGTTGTTTCACCAGAATCCCTCTTTTCTTTTTGATTTGGTCTATTTCATCTTGGTGGCGTCCCTCCGAAGTCTGGAGACGGGTTCACTTGTTCACTTACGGGTGATGTGCTAAAAATGTGATGAGCAACTCCGTGCGCATGGGTGGGGCTTTTTGGCTGATGGATTTCATGGGAAGGGGATCGAGGGCAAACCAGCTTTTTCTTTGGAGGCCTCTCCAAATGACAGTAACTATAGGCCTTTCCTCTGTGGCCAGTTTTTCCAGAGGAGGGTCCTCCAGTCTCCTTCCTGTGGGAGAGGGTTGTGGCTAAGCCTGGCTGGGTCCCTTACTCCGTCCATCCACTTTAACTTCATCCTTATCTTCAGTCTGTTGCCTGACTTCCATGCTTCATTGCGTCTGGAGTCCTCAAGTTCAGGGCCTCTCTGGTTCAACTTCTCCAGAGAATTACTCACCTCCTGAGAGCACTGAAGAGAGCACAGGCAGTGCCTGGATCCACTGGGAGGGGTGGTTACCTGGGTGGTCTAACTGTTCTGATCCGACTTGCCATCAACTTCTCTATTTTCTTCCCTGTTGGGAAAAGCAATCATGTCCAGCTTCCTGCTCCTGCACAATCACGTGAGAATGGGCCTGGAACACTTCCTCACTGAGATATAAGAGCACTACAGGCTGTGCGGGGCTTATCTCCATGAGCGGGAATATCTTGCCCTATTGCAGACTCAATGTGTACTCCTTTGTTCTGCTTAAGCTCATGTGTCAGTGGCCCTCATACACATTCAGCTTTCTGCCTTTCAGACCCCCTGGCGGAGGGGGAGGGTCCTTCCACTGCAGCACTAAGTGGGGCACTTGCAGTCACATCGCCTTTGTTCCCTGTGGAGCAGATCTACTGCCCTTGCAGGGCTGATGCATTGCAAGGGGCTGAACCTCCTGCACTGTCTCCTCTTGGTGTAAGTAAACACTGTGCCACCTGAGCCTGGTGTGTGTGTTGTCTGTCCTCAGTGACCTTGAGTCATGCACTGGTCTCTTCCCTGGGAGGCACGTATCTGCCTTTTGACCTTGGCTGCACAGCCTGGATACCCAGCAAACGGTGAAACAATCGCCGTGTTTCGCACCTTTTACCGTGGCAGCCAGTGCCTCCAATTCCTGAGCTTTGCTGGGATTTTGTAGGGCATTAGCTGTTTCTCCTCAGTAGAGTCATGCATGCTTAACCACTGGGATATGTTCTGAGAAATGCATCGTTAGGTGACTTCATTGTTGTGGGAACATCGTAGAATGCACTTACACAAACCTAAATGGTACAGCTTGCTACACACCTACGCTACATGGTGTTGTCTATTGCTCCTAGACTACAAATCTGTACAGCATGTTACTGTACTGAACACTGTAGGCAGCTGTAACACAAATGGTAAGAATTTGTGGTATCTAAACAAACTTAAATATAGAAAATAGTAAAATCACAGTATAAAATATAGAAAATGGAATGTGTATATAGGGCACTTACCATGAATGGAGCTTGCAGGACTGGAGGCTGCTATGGGTGAGTTGGGAGTGAATGTGAATGGCTAGGACATTACTATATACTTTTATACAACTGGCAGCACAGGTTTGTTTACACCAGCCAGCGTCACCATAATCTCGTAATGTGCCACACTACAATGTTAGCCATGGCTATGACCTCCTTAGGTGACAGAACACTTTCAGCTCCATTATACAGAATCTTCCAGGCCCACGGCTGTACATATGGCCCATTGTTGACCACTATGTGGGGCATGACTGGCTTCCCTTCTGTAGGCACTCACCACTGTACTTCTCCCCAGTGTAGGTCTCATTGTTCTTGGCTCTGCCGTGTCAAGTGCCATCCTCTTGACTGCCACTTTCATATAGTTTGATTCAAGGTTACAGGTATTTGGTCTTTTTTCCAAGAGTCTATTTGTTATTACTATTGTACTACTGTGTCCTCAGCACCAACCACAGTATCTGGCACATAGTAGGCACTCAAATAATCTGATTTCCTTTTTCTGAGACAGGTTTCACTCTGTTTCTCAGGCTGGAGTACAGTGGCATGAACATGGCTCACTGCAGCCTTGACCTCCTGGGTTTAAGCGATTCTCTCACCTCAGCCTCCCAACTAGTTGGGACCACAGGTGTGTGCCACTGTGCCCCACTAATTAAAAAAAAAAGTTTTTTGGAGAGATGGGGCTTCGCCATGTTGCCCAGGCTGGTCTCGAACTTCTGGGCTCAAGGAATCTTCCCACCTTGGCCTCTCAAAGTGCTGGGATTACAGGTGTGAGCCACCATGCCCAGTCTCAACTATCCGTTTTATGAGAGGAAGAATTTCTTAGGACCTATTGTAATTTGGGGCCAATTTTTGCTCATATTTCCAGAAATAAGTTACAGCTTTCACACCTGGGCATCAGCTGGTTGCACTTCTTTGTGGTCCACTTGAGTATGACTTTTCCATGTGTTATTTTGCAAGGGTTATCAAAATTTAGGTCATTTGGGAGAAATGGCATTTGCCATGAATTAGAAGGAAGAAACTAATAAAACAGTTATTATTATAAGTTATAATTTATCAGAGAACTCTTCCCTGACTCACTCCTACCCTTATTGGGTCCTTTTATTAAGATATTCTCAAATCCTATGTATGCTTCCTGTGCAGCACTTGTTAGAACTTGTCACACAGGTTTTCAAAATATCTTTTGGTGGCTTTCATTAGACATTAAGTTTCTTGAGGTCAGGGACCATGTCTGTCTTTTTTGCTATGTTCCCAGCACTCAGCACAGTACTCAGAACATGAAGGTGGTGGTCAGTGGCTATCTGCTGAATCAATGAGTGTGGGACCAAAGCCCAGGCTGCTCAAATGTATGTGCTGATGGCATTTATGTGCAGGTAAACAGCTCTTATCCACAGCTTACCTTATTCTACTGTCCAAGTATCAGCATCCTGTGACTAAATAAGAAATCAGAAATAAGTGAATTTTATGGGGACTAATTTTCTGAAGTTGGCTCAGGAGGGGAAAAACAGAGACCTGACATAAAATTAATTTATAAATCAGTTTATTTACAGATTTTATCTTTTCTTAAAGTATATTTCAGTTAACAAATCTATTTATACAGGTATACATGGGAATTCATCCCAGTTATTTTACAGATCATACTTACAAACCACACCCTTAAGTGTTCGGTGCAAAACTGCACTGGATGTGACTATTGGCTGAAAATGGCCTGATGACCAGGCTATTTACACGCACACAGTAAACGGGTTTATTTTTTCATGTCTGCACAGTACAGTACACACAAGGAGGCTGAACCTCCCACAGAATGCTTTGCAATGTGTTTACCAAGAAGGCTTTGCAAAGTTCAGAAGGAAAAGCTATTAAACATAGATTAATTAAAATGACAGTACCTCCTTTACATCAGTTTACATTTTTTCTTCACATTTTTATAATACAAAGATATTTTACTGAATTGCTGCACAACCAGTTGAAGATGATTTGTAAACATGTAAATTCCTACAATTTGCATTAAACGTCATTGTAGTTTCTATAATTTGCTCTTTGAATTAATGTTTTACTCACTAGTATTCTTAAGGTAGTAAAAGGAAGATGTAAGTTTGTATTTCTTGCAGAAAAGTTATGAGTCTCTAATGCTGTGCTACAGAAATTCTTTTGCGAGTACACACTTTATTCAAGTATTGCAAAAAGCTAAGGCCACTTTTTTTCAAGACAAGAAAGTGAACAAAATTGTTTTTATCAATAGGCCACAACACTCTTATGAGCAATGAAATCTCTTTTGAAAGATAATTTCTCAGAGACCTGTAGTCACAGAAGGAATTTTATTTTCTTTTAGGTAAAAGAAAAACAAATTACCTTCCTTATTAACTACGTTTGAGCTCTCCCCACTTTTCCCTACGGTAAAAATTCCTGTGTAGACCTGAAGAGGGAATCTATACCCTGTACTTGTTTAACCCAGAGTTAACTACTCTGGATAGCACAAATTGTTTTGGACTCAGAAGTAAATCTGAAGCCTATATGTTGGTTTACTACTAAATTCTGATAGTGCTATTCTAAAAGATATTACTGCTGATGCAAAGAATTTTTTTTTAGAGGAATTATGAAGGAAGAGTGAAAGAGGACGAGGATGTAGGGAGAAGGAACAAAGATTAGAAAGAGGGAATATTTAGGTTCTTGATTAAGAGGCAGAGCTGATTTAAAAGATACCAGCATGGAACGAGTGGCTGGGTATCCACATCTATCTTTCTTAATCCTAAGAATAAAGCCATTTCAATTAGATCCAAATAGTTAATAAGAAATCTGCTAATTATGTTTTTTTTTTTTTTTAATTTTTGCTACCAAACTACAGATAATCATTTCTAGCAAAGAATAAGACTGATCCATTTCTGCCTCTCATGTGGAGCCTAGGATTCTTCAGATAGTAAAGACAGTTGGAGTCTGTCAGGACAGCTACTGCCACATTCTTGGCAGCACTTCTTACCAGATTGCTGATTCCATGACTTGTATTATTTTTTCTCTTTCTGGAGTCATAATGTCATAAAGAATAAACTTTCTTATTAAAAACTGGTTTTAGGTCCAAATAATGAAGATGTAGAAAAACAACCTACAGTCCCATTATAACATTTTGAAATTCATTTATAAAAAATTTACAGCAGCTGTAAAGTTTCAGTATCATAAGGACAACGTGATCCCACAAACAGCCAAAGGATGCAGACAAGATGTTTTTCTGTCTTCCAAATAACACAAACTGAAAAGAAAAGCCTTTGCTTTTCCTTGACCACATAAAAATAGTATTTCCACACTACTGGTTAATAACCCCAAGAAACCTTTGCTTTTCTTAGTCAATATGCTCATTATGGCTACAAGACTACAGCTCAACATCACAAGCCCAGAAGAAATGCTGGTAAGACATCAATCTGAGCACTTCCCGAGACCCAATCACAACATTTCAGTGCTTTCCTTATTTGTCAAGAGCTATCATACCAGTCACTGTGCAAAATGCAAATATTCCAATGATTATTTCAGTACATTTCTAATAACGACAAGATGAAACCCAAGAGGAATGGGAGTGTGCATAGTGAAATATTTAAGATGCAAAGGCAAGTTTGGAGGGAAGATGCAGAAATGAACGAACGTGCACACTTAAAGATTATACCATCTTTGGGGTTTTTCTAACACATTTTGAAGCTATAACATTCCAGGATATTTGTAAATATGAATCCAGTGGATGTCTTGGATCATGCTTCTAACCAGGACCTTCAATATTAAGGCATTTACATTCGCGCCTAAGAGTTTCCACATTCTTCTAGATTACTTGAAGAGGGACAGGACTGATGAACAGAAACCAGTCAAGAAGGCAGGGTACTGAGGTCCCAGGAGAGCATCTCTTATGCTCTAAGGTAGCAGCTGGAGTCTATAGATTTTTTTTTCAGATGCAGGTAATAGTTGTGAGAAGCAATGCTGCAAGAGAGGCAGAGTTAAATTGTACAGTGTCTTTAAATCATTTTATCCCATCCTGCTACTGCAGGTCATCTTGGAAAAGCCCATCTTCGTTTCACTGAATTAAAATGACTTCTTCAATATGTGTATTGGTTTGTTAAAACCATAGGTTCCTGTGCAAAGACTGAACCACAGAAGCTTCAAGATGGAGGTTTAACTATTACAAGAAGAATCTTTCACTTCTGAATAGGGACATACATTTTCAACTTAATAATTTATCTTAAAATAAATTAAAAAATGTTCCATAGCACAAAACAAGCACACAAACAACAGACAATATCTTTTTGTCTTTGGTGCACACACTCATTTCCTAAATCATTCAAGTAACAGCATCTCTAACTTCTTGGGGAAAGATGGGAGTTGAAGGTTTGAAGGCCAAAATGAATTATTTCCACTTTGCCATGCCTGGATGCCTGAGATGGTCCTGAGTATCTGTGATTCTGGGAGCAGCTGGTAGAGATTCAGAACGAGTAAGAAAAGTGCAGGAGTAAACCAAGGGGTAGAAGAACCAGCCCTGCATTGGTCCTTTTGAGCCCAGTCTTCAGTAGGGGCATTTCTTTGTTTTTACGCCCACACAGAGAACACTAAACATAATGCAGAGGTTTAAAATTCTTTAGATGGTGCTCAAAAAGCAAGGCTACCACTTATTCCTGTTAGCCTGACAGTCCACTTGGTGCTGCTCAACTACAATAATGGAAGAAAATGTTCTTCAAAAAGAAATGAAATAAACTCCAGAATGTGAAGTTGGCAGACATTATTAAGCTTGCCTATTTTAGAAGCGGTTAAGGGTTTAATACTGTTTAGAGACTATAATGTCCATTTATGACTTCCATGGTATAGACCAGAATTACATTTCAAAAGTGATGTGATGCATTGATCTATACCTCTCTCACTTGACTTCAGACTCAAATAAGTGATACCCTAGTCTAAACTCAGAGGTAAGTCTGCTGTTTTTGGCCCTCTCTGAGACCCAGTGGGGTTGCTAATGAGAGGTATACAATTACACTGTACAACTCTGCCCACCGAAAATAACCAATTAATCCAGTGGATAGTCTCGAAAGGCAAAGGCTGTAATACCAGATATACCACACTGTCCTATGAACTCCATACTGGTAGTCTTTAAGAATAAGTACAAGGTCCAGAAGCACTCTTGCTATGATGGCGATGGGGTGTACAGCAGGAGGCAGAAAGGCCCAGGACTCACATTAGCACTCAGTGTTCGATTTATTTGCAAGATGTCACACAAGTAGCATTCTCCCCTGCTTTTCACTGATCTGATTCAGAACATCAATAGTATCTTTGATCAGGGTCTCAAAGATCCCGTCGGCGAGCTGCATCTTCACACACAATTCATCCTCATCATAGTTCACCCACTGTGCCTCCTCCTCATGGAGCTCCTGAACCTAGGATTTAGAAGACAACAAACTTAGAAAATTCCTGTCACACAAAAGCTAGAAAATATAATTGCTGACTTTGTAGTCCTATCCATAGGAATACAGCCCAAGGAAATAAACCAGAGAAAAAAGGTAATTCATATGACATCAATACCCCTTTTACAATTGCAAAAAGTTTTAAAAACCTCAATTGCCAAATAATATCAAGATGACTTCAAAAATACATTTGACAATATTGGAGTATTTCATAGATATTAAAGATTACCAGTATGTTGTCTATGTCAACATAAGGGAATATGTATTCCATAAGGAATTCCATACCATAAGGGAATAAGGAATTTAATGGAAGGAGAACACAAAATATTAGACAGAAATGTTCCTCTACTTACAATGAAGTTATGTCCAATAAATTCGCTGTAAAGTGAAAATATCATTAAGTCAAAAATGCAGTGAATACACCTAACTTACTGAACATATAGCTTGGCCTAGTCCATCTGAAACATGCTCAGAACATGTACATGGGCCTAAAGTTGGGCAGAATCATCTGCATCACAGTCCACAGGAGGGTATTGGTGTTTACCCTCATGATGGTATGGCTGACTGTGAGCTACAGCCCACTGCTGCTGCCCCCATACCACATATCACTAGCCCAGGAAAAGATCAAAATTCAAAAAATCGAAGTACTGTTTCTAGTGAGTGTGTGTTGCCTTCATACCATTGTAATGTTGAAAAACAGTTAAGTCGAACCTTCATTACGTAGGGGACATCTGTATATGGATTTACAATTATAAAATGCATATATTAAAAGACAATATTGAATGTGATTCTGGAGTATTATAATAAATGAATAACACTTGTTATAAATAAATTTATCCTTATGGTAGTTTTCAAATGTAATATTGCTTAAGTTCATTTTTTGAATCACTGTTATATTAATACAATACTTGCTCTTTTTGCATTTTAGGATTCTTAGGTAAATAAAAACTAATCAAATAGAAATAACCTCCCCAGATTTATTGCTTGTTTATAATACATGGAAAAAAACCTACTTTATTCTAAAAGAAATACATTAGATTGGCTGGGTGCGGTGGCTCACGCCTGTAATCCTAGCACTTTGGGAGGCCTACGTGGGTGGTTCACCTGAGGTCAGGAGTTCGGGATGAGCCTGGCCAACATGGCAAAACCCCATTTCTACTAAAAATACAAAAATCTGCCAGACATGGTGGCACGTGCCCATAGTCCCAGCTACTAGGGAGGCTGAGGCAGGATAATCGCTTGAACCCAGGGGGCGGAGGTGGCAGTGGGCCAAGATTGCACCACTTCACTGTAGCCTGGGCGACAGAGTGAAACTCTGTTAAAAAACAAAACAAAACAAAAACAAACAAAAAAACCACATTAGATTTGCTATACAAAATAACACTGTGAATGGGATGCAGGCCAGATAGGGAAGTGAACCCTGATCTAGTCACAAATTCAGCAAAATTAATTGCAGTGACAGGGGTCTCTAACTAGAAGTCTTACTTGGCAAAAAGCCAAGTGACAACATGCTCCTGGCTTGCCCGGATCATAGTTTCATCTTTAAAAAAGCATAGAAAGTGGGCCGGCGTGGTGGCTCATGCCTGTACTTCTAGCACTTTGGGAGGCAGAGGCGGGTGGATCACGCGGTCAGGAGTTCAAGACCAACCTGACCAACATGGTGAAACCCTGTCTCTACTAAAAATACAAAAATTAGTAGGGTGTGGTGGTGTGAGCCTGTAATCGCAGCTACTCAGGAGGCTAAGTCAGGAGAATCGCTTGAACCCAGGAGGCAGAGGTTGTAGTGAGCCGAGATTGTGCCACTGCACTCCAGCCTAGGCCACAGAGTGACTCCGTCTCCAAAAAAAAAAAGCAGAGAAAGTGAACAGGGGAACTTGTACTCTGGTTTGCCTTATGAGGAAACAAGAAGACTCTAGCAAAAAAGAGACTACATCATCCTGAAGCTTGAGAGAGTAAGACAGGGCAAGAATAGTATTGTCCAACATATGTCCTTGGCTGGAGTTGACAAATATGTAACAGGGTGGCTGCCACATTCTTTCTCTTTTAGAAAGGTTGTTTGGGGGATATGTAAACATTCATTCCTATGTTCCCTAATGTACCACCAAAAAGGGTTCTATGGCCAAATAAGTTCTGGAGAACTCCCTCTGGGAGAGTTACATTGTAATTAAGCCTATAAGACAGAAGCCCACCAGTAAAGAAACTTGTCTTACTCAGCGTTTCCTATATTTAATTGACCATAGAATCATGGGTATCTACGAAATACTTGTCAACCTACCATGGAATTGGTGTTCCTCTCTTATGAAGGATGCTATAATAAACAGCCTAATATAAGACTTCTTGAACTTGTGCTGAGGGATGGTCTAGGTGTGTGCACAAAAAATTTCACATCTCCAATGAATTTGTTATTCAAAATTGTGCAGCATTCCTTTCTGTAACAGTTCTTGCAGACCCCCCCACCTGTTTTTTTTTTGTTTGTTTTTTGAGACAGGGTCTCACTCTGTCACCCAGGCTGGAGCGCAGTAGCACGATCTCAGCTCACTGTAACCTCCACCTCCCAAGCTCAAGCTATCTAGCCTGCCTTGGTCTTCCAAAGTGCTGGGATTACAGATATGAGCCATGCTGCACAGCCTCTCTTGGCCTGTAATATTATATCTGTTCTTTGAGCAATTTCCTCCACAATAACAAAATTTAGGAAACACTAAGGAAACCTTTTGTGCGCCCGCAGTAGAAATATATGCTCATGACATTTTTTATTCTTTCTCTCGGTGTAACCTCAATGCAGCCCCCACTGAAACTAAGATTTCAGTGTTGGCAAAAGCTTTGTTCCTACTTAAGAACAGGAACTATTTCTCTGTCACTCAGAAAGAACATGAACTTTTCCATTTCTCTTTGGCCTTTAGAAAGCTCAGAGTCTAATTTGGAACTTCAACTATAACAACTGAGGGATCTCATAGCCTGCAAATTTGCCTCTATTTTTTTTCTTCTGATCTTATTATATTCTATGACTCATTTCCCCGATCCTGCTCCTGAAGATATATGTATGCATATGTAAAAATTAACACATTTAAAATATAAACAGCCTAATTAATTACATCTAAAAGACTAACAGTTTTTTTGTTTTGTTTTTTGGGAGCGGAGGAGGAGACAGGTATTAGGCTAGTGGAAGAGAGAAATGTAGTAAATAGAATGTGGCCCAATTTCAGCAAGCAGATGCCAGGATCTTTCACTGTATCCTTGTGAACAAGTTGGGAAAAAAGAGACAGGTCAGTTAGGTGGATTTACACTTGTTTGAGACGGAGTCTCGCTCTGTCACCCAGGCTGGAGTGCAGTGGTGCGATCTTGGCTCACTGCAACCTCCGCCTCCCGGGTTCAAGTGATCCTCCTGCCTCAGTCTCCTGAGTAGCTGGGATCACAGGCATGCGCCACTGTGCCCAGCAAATTTTTGTATTTTCAGAGAGATGGGGTTTTGCCATGTTGGCCAGGCTGGTCTCAAACTCCTGACCTCAGGTGACCCAGCTGCCCCAGCTTCCCAAAGTGCTAGGATTAGGTGAGCCACTGCACCTGGCTAATTTACATTCTTTTGATTAAAGGACAGCTCTCAACCTAGAAGGAAGTTTCTGACTTGAAGACTCAGGGAGTTTTTCCTCTACACTCCCATTCTATTTTCTTCATATTCCATTATAGCAATTATCATGCTAAATTATATTCTGTGTATCTGTTTTCCCACTAGGCTGTGAGCTCTTAAAGGGCTGTTTCTTTTTATTTATGATTCCCTCGTGACTAGGACAGTCCAAATAGAAGGTGCTACATAAGTATCTGGCATATAGAATAGATCATTTTTGTGAATAGTGAAAGGCTGTCTTTAGCTCTACTTCATTGTTTTTAGCAATGACCTAGATGAAGGCAGGTACATCAATTTTAGAAATGACATGAAGCTGGGAAATATAATAACTACGTTCAAAGAAAGAATCAAGAAATGTGGTGGTAGCCTGGAACAATGGGCCACATTTAACAAGATGAAGGAATAAATAAAGTTCTGTAATAGGGTCCAAAAAAAATCACTACAAAAGCACAGGTTGAGCACAGGTTGGTCTTGGGGTTTTCCTCAGCTCCTGTAAGTACTCTAAGTATGATACAGGTAAAAATAAACAAAAGAAATATGATCATAAACTGAGCTAATCAAAATACACTATCTAGAAAAAAATAGGTTGAATGACTACTAATTAAATAATACACAAGGCTGGGCGTGGTGGTGCATCCCTATAATCCTAGTGCTTTGGAAGACTGAGGCAGGAGGATCCCTTGAGCCCAGGAGTCCAAGGCTGCAGTGAGCTACCATCATGCCACTGCACTCCAGCCTGGGTGACAGAACAAGACCTTGTATCTAAAAACAAAACCATGAAATATTATAAGGCTAATTCTGAGCACTGTATTTAAAGAGGGACACTGACAGAGCTACAGTTATGTTGAAGGGCTCAAAACTATATCAGACAACAGGAGACAATACTAATGTTTTATAAAGAGAAAAGACTCGGGTGAAACATGATAGCTGTTTCAAAAGGGTGTAGAAAAAATTAAAGTTGTTACGTAAAACCCTAAAGCTGTAGAAGCAAATTGTAATTAATTGTGTGAAGGCCAACTTAGGCTTAATATGAGAAAGAACGCAGAGACAGGAGGAACTCAGGAGTGCTGAGTATCCTTCTTACCAGCTCCCAGGCTATAAACTATAAAGGAGATTTATCATCTTAGGAGCAATTCTACCTACAGTACAGAGATTTTTCAAGGCTACTGTACATAAAGGTTATACAAACAGTGCTCTAATTACTTGCTACTCATTCCACAGCATCTATACTTTGAGAATGTACTGCTAAAAATAGCTCGAATTCTTAGCTAACCTAAGATATAAATTAATCAATGCCTTTGTGAAGGAAAAAAAGGGCAGTGAATGAGAACTAGAGGTGAAAGAAAGATTTCTCTTCTTGTTTGGCTAACAGAAGCCTTTATGTCTAAAAATTATTTGCATTTTATTCACCTGAAATAATGCCTGAAGACACAAATATAGTTAGATTGATTAGGGACATTCTCAGTCCAAGCAACAGCTAAAATATACATTTTCTTAAATTGGAAGAAGAAACTGTTTATTATGAAATGTTTAGTAAGATAGTTTATCATGCTACAAATATTTTAAAATGGGGTAATTAAGATTTTGATAAAAGAATCACCACAATCAAGTGGGATTTACTGCATACACAATCAATAAATATGACACACCACATTAACAAAATGAAGGATAAAAATCAGAGGATCATTTAAATAAATGCAGAAAAAGCCTTTGATACCCTTTCATGATAAAACTCTCAACAGATTGGTATAGAGGAAATACACCTCAGTAGAAAGGCCATACATGACAAACCCAGAGCTAACGTAATTCTCAGAAGTTGTTTTGAACATGTGAAATTTGAGATGTCTAACAGACATCCAAACGCAGATACTGAGTAGGGAAATGGCTATCTGCATCTAGAGTCAAGCAAGAATCCTAGGCTGGAGATATGAATTTGGGAGTGGTGAACATACAGATCGTAGTCAAAGCCATGAGACTGAGAAGGAGTGTAGACAAAGAAGAGGTCCGTGGGCTGATTCCAGGAGCACGTCAATGTTTCAAGGTGAGGATGAACCAACAAAGGAGACTGAGCAGCAGCAGCCAGTGAGGGAGCAGAGAGCCAGGTTTCAAGGAAAAGGGAGGGATCAACTGTGCTGAATGCTGCCAATGGTTCGAGGAACACAGGAAGTGAGATTTCCCACTGGGTTCATCAATCCAAGCAGTTTTGGTGGCATGGATGAGGTAAAAGCTTGACCGGAGTTGGTTCCATAAGAGAAAGACAGATTAGGGAGAGTAAAAATGGACATGTTAAAGGAGTTTTATTGTAAAGAGAAAATTGGAGGGGGAAGTGATGACAAGAGAGTTATTTTAGCTTTAAAGAAATATGCAGTTTGTATGCTAATGGAAAAGATTCAGTAGAGAAAATGCGTAATGCAGGGGAGGTGATGGTCTATGCTTATTATTAGTCCAAGTGCTTTTGCCTTCAAGAATGCTGTATCAGGTGGCAGATTAAAAATGCTACATCTGAAATAGCTTTAAGTGCAAGGAAAAAACTACTGTGTATCAATGAAAATAATTACATTAATAATATCTAATATTTTTGAGCGCTTCTTATATGCCATTAATACATATTAGATCTTGGTTAATCATCCCAACTCTACAAGGTTGCTACTTTAAAGAGGGGGAGACTGAGAAAGACAGAGAGGTGAGAGAACTCACCCAAAGTCACATTGTTAATAAGTGGTAAAGACAAGACTGGACACTTATAAGCTGTCTGATTCCAGAGACTTTGCTTGTTATATGCCATTCTCTCCATTTATAAAATAATCCCCATGAGAGAACTTTGGGGTTTATTACATGCAAAAATACTGAAGGAGGCTCAGGAAGTTTCAGAAACTTTTAAAACTAGAGATCCTAAGCAAAATTCTCAATAGTCAAAACTCTAGAAAAACAATAAAAAACATCAATTTTATAGGAAAAGATGACTTCCTTTTATCTATAGTATTGTGTTGTCTAAAATATTAACCACTGTCTTCTCCTGCTCTTTTAAACTACAATATCCAAATATTAATTACAGATAAAATTGGAAAAACTCTTGGAGTATATCAAAAAACAACTCTACAAGAAAACTACAGCTGTCAAGATTCAGTTCCAGCAAAAATGGTAAAGTAAGATAATGCCAAAAAAGTCCCCATATAAATATGTAGACGTATTAGATAAGATATAACAGAAACATCTGTAATGTATAAAGAAATTTTGAGAAAGGAGGGAAAATCCTAAGTAACAAATAGTGATTTAAAAGAGGGGCAAGTGCTATGACTACCTAGGGGAGGAGTTATGAGCCATGGAAAGAGAATAAGGCCAAAGATGTCTAAAGAAGTTTCACAGAGAATTGGGAAAGTTGGGAAGCAGCAATCTTTTAAAAGACAACAGCTGAGAAATTTCCAGAACTGAGTAAAGATATGAATCTATAGATTCAATAAGCACAATGAGTCTAAAGCAGAATAAAAACAAATCCACATTTAGACATATCCAGAAAAATTAGAGAACAAACACACACATATACAATCTTAAATGGAAAACAGAAGAGACCAATTCTCCATAAAGAACCGTCAGCAGACTTCTCAAAAGCAACAAGAGGCCGGGCGTGGTGGCTCACGCCTGTAATCCCTGCACTTTGGGAGGCCGAGGCGGGCGGATCACGAGGTCAGGAGATCGAGACCATCCTGGCTAACAAGGTGAAACCCCGTCTCTACTAAAATACAAAAAATTAGCCGGGCGTGGTGGCGGCGCCTGTAGTCCCAGCTACTCGGGAGGCTAAGGCAGGAGAATGGCGCGAACCCGGGAGGCGGAGCTTGCAGTGAGCCGAGATGGTGCCACTGCACTCCAGCCTGGGGGACAGAGTGAAGACTCCGCCTCAAAAAAAAAAAAAAAAAAAGCAACAAGAGAGGTCAGAATGATATAAAAGTTAAAAAAGAAATTACTTAAGCAGATAGGGTAAGGAAGTCCTTGGTAAGGTTTTCCTTTTAATGAAAAGCAGCCCCAAAATCAGTTTCTTTTCTAATGAAGAACAGCCTGTAAAATCAAGCTGCAGACATAGACAAGCAAGCTGGAAGCTTGCACAAGCGAATGCTAGCAATTGTGACAACAGAAAAAACTACCCATGGAATAGGCATATTCAAAATGGCGGCTCCATCCTCTCTTCTTTTTGCCACGTGTACAGTAAGGAGCAGGCAAGATGGCACTGGCCAAGTAGAAAATCCATTTGCCTAATAAGATTAGGGTGGGGTGACCAGCCTTTCCCGCACCAGTAAACATCACACCTGGTGGAACCAATCTGTAGGCCCCATGTAAATCAGACACCACCTCTTGAAGCCTGCCTGTAAAATCTGCTGTGGTCCACCGCTTTTCCTTTTTTGGAACACCTCTCTTTCATAAGAGAGACAGATGCTCTCCTCTCACATTTCTTCTGCCTATTAAACTTTCCACTCCTTAACCCACTTCATGTATGTGTGTGTGTGTCGTTAATTTTCTCAGCTCGAGACGACGAACCCTGGGTATTCACCCCAGAAAACGATGCTGCTTCAAAATTACAATGAAATATCTTCAAACTGCTTAAGTAAAAAGAGTACCAACTTAAAATTTTATATAGAGCTAAAATATAACTCAAAAGTAAGAGCTGAAATACAGACATTTTTAAACAAAGACTGAGAGTTTACATTAAAGGCCTGAAGTTAATGGAATACTAAGTGTGTACTTTAGGTAGATGCAACCAAGCTCAGAATGAAGGACAAGGATGCAGAAACAATGCACTCTATAATATTTTCTACTCTTTTTTATACTTTAAAAATATTTCATAATTAAACATGTAAAAGACTTAGAAAACCAATAATGGGTGAAAAGTGTTAACAAAATCATAGAGCAAAATAAGCTCATTCTTTTAGTAAAAACTTAAAAAATGGCTAATAATTCCCATAGCCCTTGTTATAGTCTCATTAAAATGTGGGGGGTTGGCCAGGTGCAGCAGCTCACACCTGTAATCTCAGCACTTTGGGAGGCCGAGACAGGTGGATCACCTGAGGTCAGGAGTTTGAGACCAGCCTGGCCAACATGGTGAAACCCCGTCTCTACTAAAAATACAAAAATTAGCCAGGCATGGTGGCATGCGCCTGTAATCCCAGCTACTCCAGAGGCTGAGACAGGAGAGAGGAGAATTGCTTGAACCTGGGAGGCGGAGGTTATAGTGAGCCGAGGTGGCACCACTGCACTCCAGCCTGGGTAACAGAGCGAGACTGTCTCGCAAAAAAAAATAAATAAATAAATAAAATAAAATGTCAGGGGTGTTAGGCCTCAGCGGCAGGCCTGCCCTCCTTTCATTCTAATGTTCCCCTGCCTTTCTGACTGTGGGTCTTAAGGCCCTCCCATGAGAGGGTCCAATCCAATCTTGGGGGAAGGAATGCTGATGTCATGAAGCTTCCAGAAAAACCCAAGAGCAAAGAGTTCAGGGAGCTTCTAGATAGCTAAACCTGGAGGTTCCTGGAGGGTGGCAGCCCAGGGAAGGCATGGAAGTTCTGTGCCCCTTCCCCATACCCCACCCTATGTGTCTCTGTATCCTTTGCAATATCCTTCCTAATAAACCAGTAAACCTAAGTAAGTGTTTCCTGAGTTCTGTGAGCTGCTCCATCAAATTAACTGAACCCAAAGGTGGGAGCCCCAACTTGAAGCTGGTCCATCAGAAGTTCTGGAGGCCTGGACTTGCAACTGGTATGTGTGTGTGGAGGGGACGGGGCAGTCTTGGGGACTGAGCACTCAATCTGTGGGATGTGACACTATTTCTGGGTAGAGAGTATCAGAACTGATTCAGAGGACACCCAGCTGGTGTCCACTGCTTGATGTGTATGAGAAAAGTCCACACACATATGGTCACAGAAGTTTTCTTGTGTGGTGATGATTGTTGTGATGTGAGAGTAGAGGGAAAATGTGGTTTGAGAAAAATTTTATGTGTTATTAAAAAAAATTGTTGTTTTAAATCTCAATCCCCCTAAAATGTAAAAACATTAGAATCTGAAAATACAAGATTGACCAAATCTAATCATGGGAGAGGAGACTAGTTCATTTAGCATTTCTTGTTAATAATTAGCTCAAGAAGCTGACAGTATCGTTTTGTTAAAAACAAATTAAGAAGAATGAGCTCATGCAAAAAGTTATATAGGTCAGGTCTCTCTGTAGGAAGCTAAAAAACATTTTACAACCAGCAAAGGGGATAGTCACATAATATATACTTTATTATTGTTGTTTACCAGTTGCTAAATTGCTTCAATTCTTATGCACAGTACTCCCCTCACCCAAACTATAATAACCTTACCCCTGAAAAACAAATATTTTGTTTAGTATTTGAGAATTTCTGATAACTGTTAGAGAGATGTCTCTGCTTAACTGACCCTATTTGGCATCTACTGGAAGCCTCTGCTGTCAGGGTACTGATATGGTTTGACTGTGTCCTCACCTAAATCTCAACTTGAATTGTATCTCCCAGAATTCCCACGTGTGTGGGAGGAACCCAGGGGGAGGTAATTGTATCATGGGAGTCTTTCCCATGCTATTCTTGTGATAGTGAATAAGTCTCATGAGATCTGATGGGTTTACCAGGGGTTTCCACTTTTGCTTCCTCCTCATTTTCTCTTACTGCTGCCATGTATTCATCTTTAAGATCTGAGCTCAAATGTCACTTCCTCAGAGAAGTCTGCTCTGACCATCCTCATTCGATCAGCTTCCTGTGGTTTTAACAGCTCCCTATTCTTCCATTTTTATGCTTAACTTACAATTATACACTTGTGTGTAAATGATATATTAATGGCTAGTTTCTGCCATCAAACTGGAAATCTACGAAGGTGGGGTCTATGTCTGTTTTGCTTACTATTGTAACATCAGTCCTTAATTAGCACAATTTTTGACTCGATGTATACACAGAGGTGATGTACAAGGGATATCATCAATTTAGCTGATAGGTTAGATGAATGCCTCTTAATATGCTTTTTTCTTTAATTCCTAAGAAGTAAAGGAAGTAACAACTTGGAAATTAATAACAATTCAGACTTTAAAACATGATAGAAATATGAGAACAAGTTCACTTTCTTGAGATGCGAAGATCTATGAAGAATTAGTTGATTAAAATCTTGCCTCTTATTTTACTGGGCAAATCACTTGATATTTTTGAATCTAAATTTCCTCATTTGTAAAACAAAGGGCAACATTAGTCCTTCCTACCTCATTTAATTATTGTGAGGATCAAATAAGGCATAAGACACCAGGCGTAATCCCAGTGCCTGTAATCCCAGCACTGTGGGAGGCCAAGGCAGGCGAATCACTTGTGGTCAGGAGTTTGAGACCAGCGTGGCCAACATGGCGAAACCCTGTCTGTACTAAAAATACAAAAATTAGCTCGACGTGGTTGCAGGTGCCTGTAATCCCAGCTACTTGGGAGGTTGAGGCACGAGAATCACTTGAACCTGGGAGGCAGAGGCTGCAGTGAGCGGAGATTGAGCCACTACACTCCAGCCAGGGTGACAGAGAGCGAGACTCTGTCTCAAAAAAAAATAAATAAATAAAAAATAAGGCATAAGAATGATAAACTTGGCCGGGCGCGGTGGCTCAAGCCTGTAATCCCAGCACTTTGGGAGGCCGAGATGGGCGGATTACAAGGTCAGGAGATCAAGACCATGCTGGCTAACACGGTGAAACCCCGTCTCTACCAAAAAAGACAAAAAACTAGCCGGGCGAGGTGGCGGGCGCCTGAGGCTGAGGCAGGAGAATGGCGGGAACCCGGGAGGCGGAGCTTGCAGTGAGCTGAGGTCCGGCCACTGCACTCCAGCCTGGGCGACAGAGCAAGACTCCGTCTCAAAAAAAAAAAAAAAAAGAATGATAAACTATAAAATACTAAGCAAATGTTATCTAGTACAGTTATTACTGAGTAAATGAAACACTAGAGAGGTACATACATGAGAACGGTGATAAATTTAAGTATTACACTTTTTTTCATTATATAAATGTCAATATAGGTAAGATAAAAGGTCCAGAATTAAAATGTTCAGAGTTAAACCTGAATTTTTTTTTTTTTGATAAACACTTTTCTAATGTTACAGAAATATATTGCAAAACCAAATAAATCCTATCCAGGGAATGTTCTGGATAATGATAATAGTGATGAGGTAACAGCTAATATTTACTGAATTATATATGAGGACCTATTCTAAGTGCTTTACACATATACTCATTTAATGTTCCTAATAACTTTATCAGGTAAGTACTATTATTGTTACCTTCACTTTGCATAAAAATGTTAGATAAATTTGTCCAAGATTACACATCAAGTAAGTGGCAAAACAAAGATTTAAACGTGGGCAGTCTGGCTCCAGAGTCCACACTGGTCTCTTTTCAATTCACTACCTTAAACTTTGCTTCCATTCGAGTTAATTTCTCAAGTTCTACATAAAATACTACTGATCAAGTTAAATGTTCATCTACTGAGTACAAAAGAAAATAATCAACAAAACTGAGGGGTAGAAATGCAGCAAGTAAAGGTTTTAAGATTTTAATACCACAGACTTAAGAATAATTCTATCCCTTTTCCTTTTAGAATCTAACTACATTGAGTTTAAAAGATATGGTCAAAATAAAAACAGTTTGGTTGTATACACTGACCAGGATATGATCCACTCGGTCTCTTTTCTTTCTTCCAAATTTCATCATTTTCTGCCAATCTGTTTTGTGGTTTGGCTCCTTTTTAAGACTGAACAACTTGAGTACTTCACTTGCTATGAAGCTCTGTGGAAATAAGACAAATACACGAAACACAAACAACAGAATTCCTGAGTTTCATGTGTTTACAATGCAGTAAACAGATTCGTGCTAAGAATATAGTATTTACAATAAAATATCATACAAATTTCTTCCACTTACAGTTCCACATAGCAATTTGAAGGGAAAAGCATTCCAAATGCTGAGACTTTATTCACTTACGAAACATATAAAAGTAAAACCTAGCTGGGCATGGTGACTCACGTCTGTAATCCCAGCACTCTGTGACGCCAAGGCAAGAGAATCACTCGAGCCCAAGAGTTGAGACCAGCCTAAGCAACATAGTGAGAGACCTCATCTCTACAAAAAATACATAAAATTAGCTGGGCATGATGGTACATGACTGTAGTTCTGGCTACTCAGGAGGGTGAGGTGGGAGAATTGATTGAGCCCAGGAGGTCCAGACTGCAGTGAGCTGAGATTGCACCACTGCACTCCAGCCTAGGTGACAAAGTGAGATCTTGTCTAAAAATCACAACAATAAAGTAAAACCCGCTGATTAATCTGCAAAGAAAAATTACTTTAGAGTTTACTTAAGAACTACCATGCTGGGTGCGGTGGCTCATGCCTGTAATCCCAGCACTTTGAAAGACCGAGGCGGCGGATCACCTGAGGTCGGGAGATCAAGACCAGCCTGACCAACATGGAGAAACCCCGTCTCTACTAAAAATACAAAATTAGCCGGGTGGGGTAGCGCATGCCTGTAATCCCAGCTACTCGGGAGGCTGAGGCAGAAGAATCACTTGAACCCAGGAGGCAGAGGTTGCAGTGAGCTGAGAACACGCCATTGTACTCCAGCCTGGGCAGCAAGAGTGAAACGCCATCTCAAAAACAAAACAAAACAAAACAAAAAAACAAAAAACCTACCATTAGCTAACTTCAAGCTGGCAAAACTACTAAAGAAAGCATAAAATAAATCTCTGAATTGGAAAAATCTCAAAGAAATTTTTGGGGACAATGTAATGTGAGAAAAGCAAAGACTTTATCTGGGATAGTTTATTTTGAAGCACCAAAACTCAAATATGTTAAATTAAAAAATATCAACACTTCAGTATGAGAAGCATAATAATTTTACTGCTAACAATATTTGAACTATCACCCTTAAAAACTTTACAAAATGCTATGTCAATACTAAAATTTGTGGGCATTTATTGTACGCTATATTGATGCATGTAGTTTGATTGTTGGTATATATTATGTATCTTGTCTCACCTCAACTTAATGTTATTAATAATTTATTTTGTTACTTTTATGGTTGTTCTGTTAAAAAAACAATGTTCTTAACAGGGGAAGGGACACATTTATGAATCAGAATCACCTGGAAAGATTCTCAAAGTACCAATGTGCCCGCAAATTCCATCACTCCCTACCTGTTCACAGACACACATAGCATTCAAGCATTTATCAATTGTGGAAGGGTAGAAGGAATGGAGTATACAGTGTGTTTTTAAAAAGCTACTTACTTTAAGCCAGGGGCTGGCCAACTTTTTCTGTAAAACATCAGACTGTAAATATTTTAGGCTTTGTGGGCCATGTGGTCTTTGTCACAACTATTCAATTCCACTGTTGTAGCAGAAAAGCAGCCATATATAACATGTAAACAAATAGGTATAGCTGCGGTCCAACAAAGCTTTATTTATAAAAACATACAAGGGCCTGGATTTGGCTCAGGGGCCATAGTTTGCCAACCCCTGAGGTATGCATACATCCCATCTCATAAATATCTGTTGGTGTTCTATCAGTATAAAATATTTTTAAAGGCTTTCTGTGATCAAGTAAGTTTGGGAAATACAACTTTAAAGCTTTGTTACTCAGCGTGGTCCTGGGACCAGCAGGACCAGCATGACTTGAGAGCTTGTTGGAAATGTAGAATTTCAGGTCCTACTCCAGACCTACTAAATCAGAATCTCCATTTTAACAAGATCCTCAGATCATTCACATGCACATTAAAAGTTGAGAATCACTGCTCTGGAAATATAACCTTTCCTGTAAGGAAACATGTGACTAGGCAGAACAGATTGCCACCAATGTGACTTTAAAATTCGCAGTCCTTGTAGCTTCTCAGCAAGGGTCTACAACGGTTTCTTAGATAACAAAATAAATATTTTTATGTATTATATTATCCTCCTACATAGTTCAAAACCACATTACCAATTTGAAACCTCCAAAGTCAAAGATAGAGAAGTAACACCTATGTGTCCAGGGCTGGCATACTGAAAAGACATATATATGACATGTATTCACATGTACTTTTAGAACATTATACCTGTCTCTAAAGCCCCCCAAACTTACCTAAAACTCCTATGAGTTGCAATAATTTATCTCCCTAGGTATTCCCTAATTTTTCTTTTTTTTTTTTTTTTTTTTTTTTTTTTTTTTTTTTTTT